>NW_019230424.1:219243-223154 GCF_002742605.1 Olea europaea var. sylvestris
TATCAATTTAAAATTCTTAATTGGAGGAATTTTTTGGTAATTTCGTTAAAAGAAATATTTAATTTTGGTAATCATCAATTTAATATTAAATTCGTTATTATAATTTTTTAATTTTAATATTAATTTTTATTACTAATCTTTGATAATAGGAAAAAATATTATTTTTTAACATAAATTATTTTTTCCTTTTATTTTTTTATGTTGTTTCAATATTAATTAAATAATATTTATGTTCTTTATTTAATTTAAATATTTTTTTATTTTTATTTTTTATTTTTATTATTAATTTTGATAATAGAGAAAAAATTTCCTTTTTCATTAATTTTTTAACCTAAATTATTTTTTCCTTATATTTTGGTATGTTGTTTTTAATTAAACACTATTTCTATTCATTATTTAATTTTCATAATTTTAACTTTAATGTTAATTTAAATTTTTATTATTAATTTTTATAATAGGGAAAAAATTCCTTTTTTATTCATTTTTAACCTAAATTATTTTTTCTTTTATTTTTGCATCTTGTTTCAATTTTAATTAAATAATATTTATATTCATCTTGTAATTTTTATAATATTTTAAAATTTGAATTAATATTTCTTAACTTAAAAATATTAACCAAAAAAATATAATATATATATAAAAAAATAACAAAAAAATTATAAAAACATAAAATAAATTAAACAAAACGTAAATGAAAAATTAAATAAAGAATAAAAATATAATTTTAAATTGAAATTTTAAATTATTAATCAATGTAAAAGGAAAAAAAAGTGGGCTAACTGTTAAAGTTGGCCCACTAACAGTCAACCCACTGACTGTTAACAGTCAGCCCAGACTGTTTTCCCGACCGTTAAACAGTCGGTAGACTGTTAACAGCCGTCTGTTTAACAGTTAGTCATTTTTTCATCGAAAATCGCAATTTCTGATGAGAAAAACTCATTTTCACCCACAAAAAATCTAAATCTACTCATATAATCAACAATCTATCCTAAATAACGAACAATAAATTGAAAAATATTAAGTTTAATGTTCACACCTTTATATTAATAATAAAAAATCATAAAATGATCAACCAACAACCCAAAACACAAGAAGAAGAAGTTCGTCAGCGACTAGGTTGTTGATGAAGGTGTTGATTGGGGACCCATCTCCGATCGACACGATCTGATTGTGGTGTGGTTTTTTTTCTTTCTTTTTTCTTTTTTTTACGTGTTAGTCATTTTTTGGCATAAGAAGACAAATGAAAAGTAAAAGAGAAGGAGGGTATTTTTGGGTTTTGATCTTTAAATTCAATTTTTTATCTATTTTAAATTTTTTTTTTTTTAATAAAAGCAGTCAAAGGTCACTTTGGAAATACCCATGAGCTAGGGAGTCATTTCCAATGATTTCCTCGGTTATGGAGGTCGTTGAACTTTTTAAAAAAATTTTGAAAATATAAATTTAATATTTTGTGCAATGTATTAGGTTGTATTAATTTTCATCATCCAGATCTCCAATTAGACCGTTTGGCCCCATTATTTCACCTTATAGTGAGAGGAATAGTAATTAATTGAAAATTTGTAGTTAAAAAAAGAAGAAATTTTTTTGGTTCTTTTTTTGGATTTACGTATAATATTATTTTATTAGAGAATATGTGGTTAATAAGAAGAAGGAAAAAAAAGAATTATAATTTAATGGGAATAATGGGACCAAACCGGGGCTAAATTGCAAGATTGAAAAGTTATTATCTGTTTTAATAGTAATTAGTGAGGACTAATATTGCTCGTCGTTTAATCAATCAAGAGCACAAAATTAATTATAAGCATCTTTTGAACTCACCCAAATAGACTATGCAGCGATAAATGCATGGATAGGGATCATCATCACGAACACAAGACATACCATCAGAAAATTAAGAATTCAGAGGCAATAACATACTTAATTACTGTATAAGTTATAATTAAAATTAAGCTAAGTAATTATTAAACAAAGATAAAGAAAAAAAAAACTTTTGATTTTCACTTGAATTGTTTATTAATTAAAAAGAAATGAAAAAATATTAAAGATGCTAACTTTGTTTTCCTTTTTTGTTTTGAATGTCGTTCAGACCTTCTTATCCATCTGTGTCTGTTAAAAAAAAAATTTAATTTTTTTGTTTCAAAAACCAAAGATTAATATATAGAAATAATTGCATGCATGCAAGCGAAAAATTATATGAAGTTCATCTATATTTTTCAAATTTTCAACAAAAATATAATTCTCAAAATCATAATTACCCAAATTAATCAATAAATCATTTATTCATGAACAGAGAAAGATATTTTTTGTTAGGCTAGGGTGGGTTTTTTGTTAGACTTATTTCCTTGTTAAGTTTTGGTGATTGAGCATTTTGTTGGGTTGAACTTCAAAACAGAAAAAATATCACTTATCAAACAAAAAAGTAGCACGTAGATAAGCATTTTAGAACACTACCTTTTAGAACTATACATCTTTACTAAGAAAGATAACTAGTCTATGTGAAAGAATTCATTGCCATATTATTTAATGAATATAAATGCATTCAAGTTTCATTAAGGGTTGAGACTATTCATCTTTATTGGAGTGCGACCTCCTTTCCAAGATCCTCGAGGGTTGCACGCATTCAACAAAGTGGCCTCTCTTATTCACAATGTAGTCAATAGTGCTTGCCATATTTGGACAATCATTGTATAATGGCCATAGGTTCAGTGGAGCCTCTAGTAGTTGGCTGGGGATACTTGATTCTGAGGTAGATTGGGGTTTGTTAATTCTAGCTTCATAGTATGTTGGCTAGCTCGATTCTATCCCTTGGTCATACCAACTAGTCATTGGTAGATGGATTCTTGTTCTAAACATCCATCCAAAATAGTGTTAATGTTTAGTCCTCTCTTGAGGATGGATATAGCCTTTGTATTCGAGATGTCCTTACGGTTGATCATCTCGTTGGTCAAGCGAGTCATGTATCTTTTTGGCAACTCTCTCACTGCTTGCCCTCATATATTGGAGGTGTTGCATGGGAGTTGTTCCTGGCTTAGAGAAAAAAATAATAATAAAAAACAAAAAATAAAAAAAATGGAGGAATTGCCTCTATAGCTCAAGCCAACTTCTGATGCTCCCTAAGTAGAGCTTGATATACCACCTCTACACCCCTCTGATTAAGTTTGGTAGAAAGCTCTACATTTCAATGCCAATGAGGTCCATCTTAGGCCCATCTACATCTTGACAGTGTTGATATGGTCCTCATAGTCAGCTCTCCTCTCATATCGATGGATTTTTAGCATCAATAAGCTAGGTGATAAGCGTATTTTTGTACACTCGTTTAATACCTAAATAAGCTAATTATTGATTAAATTGAAGCAAATTTCGATCACAATTATGTAATTATGCATTTTTGTATGCAAAAATCACAATCCAAAAGGGAACAAACACAATGGAAGAGAAAATGGACCAAAATCATGCAAAAAGTAAAGTTGGGACCAAATTGCACAAGACGGATAGTTGAAGGACTTGAGGTCTGAGGATGTACTTTTTGGAGGGCATGATCGAAATGAAAGTCAAAATATGAGAAAGAAAAGCTTAGTGATCAGATGTGCAAATTGCTAGAGAATTAATGTACAAAAAGAAGAAGAAATGAAACATGGAAACAAAGTTTTTGGGCAGAAGGTTGACGCATAGGCGCCGCATTACAGTGCCAAGGCGCTACTTATATATTTTTGAAAAAAAAAATAAAAAAAAAAATATATATATATATAACATTGGGATCATTTTAATATATTTCCCAAACTTGGGATGCAAGTTTTCTAAGGTTTTAATACTAAAAACAGCCAGCAACTAGGTTGGTCTTCTTCTTTCTTGTCTTTGGTTTTCTATTTTTCATTTTCTCTTCTTTTTCTCTCCACAAATTCTTGACATGT
>NW_019230424.1:223193-240718 GCF_002742605.1 Olea europaea var. sylvestris
GGGGGGGGGGGGGGGGGGGGGGGGGGGACAAAATCAAGGGCATAAGGAGAATCAACCAATGGAGATGGAGAGATTTTGAGAAGATCAAGTTCAAGTCATTAACATCTTCAAATAGTCAACAAAAAGGGTTGTATCTTTAATTTTGTATTTTCTTCATTATTATCTCCTATTTGCAATGTATTGTATAAAATATTCTCCTTTTCATTATTTGTATAAAATGATTGTGTCTGTAGATGTCAAAATTTGTAAGACTAATATTGAGCCAACTTAATAGGTGATTTGTTAGAGGTAAAAATGATGAAATAGTAGAAAAATAGAGAAATTTGTATTGAAAAGAAAGTTTGTAGAATATGTATTTATGTCCTTCCTTCCTTCCATTGGGCAACCATTCAGTCATGTTTATAGGTTCCCAAAACAGCCAATCGGCCTCCAAAAATATGATATCTACAATGCTTTCATTGACTATTGATTGGCTCTTTAAGGTCAGTATGAATGGCTCATGATGAGATCGAGCTGGTGGGTAATTTTGGCTCATGGATAGTGAGAGAATGAGAATACTTGCCTTGATTGAAGCAAATGAGGGGTGTTAGAAGTCTCTCTCCTTGAGGAATACCATTGGCCTCTATTTATAGGCCTCTAATCAAGTAACTTGGACCTCCTACATCACATCAGCTATAATACCGACCTAGAAGTGTGTGCCATATCCTAAATTCAAGGATGACGATTGGCTGTAAAAGTCGGTCGAACAAGTCATAATGACTTGGGTCATGATTACCTGACACTTAGTAATCATTGTTAATAACTTATTGGCTGAAAATGAGGTGTTGATGTCATAGGTTCCACTTGTCGCTTTGGGAATGGTCGTCCGGGTGGTTATGACATCATTTAAGAGACACGTGTCCAGAATTGCAATGATAATGTTTCAGCATGACACGGGTCGTGCTGAGCTGCCATGGTGGAGCTCATGCATAGAGCTGACCTCGATGCCGACCTAACTTAGTAGAGCTCATGTGTAGATCTAACATCGGGATGAGCTGACCTGCCTCGATAGAGCTCATAGGTAGAGCTGACCTACCTCGATAAAGCTGACCTCGGGATGAGCCGACCTCCCTCGGTGAAGCTCATGGGTAGAGCTGACCTCGGGATGAGCTGACCTGCCTCGGTAGAGCAGACCTCGAGATGAGCCGACCTACCTCGATGGAGCTCTTGGGTAGAGCTGACTTCCATGAGTTGACTTGGTGACTGCTTAGCCCATCATCTTAGAAGTGACTATTAAATATTCACAAGCTGATTTTTTGGACGTCAACAGTGTTTAATAATGTGTACATCGTTCGAGAGAAGTTTGTGCATTTTAAAACAAATAATAAAAATTATAGTTTCTTGTAGGAAATAGAGATATACTCATAACTCTAGATGAAGCATTGAACTATTTTCACAAAGATTTAATGTGGTTATTTGATTTTAGTCTACATAAAAATATATTAGATAAAACAATCAATCAATGTTAATTTCTTTCTAGAAATTAATTAACTAAACTTGAAAATCGGGTCTAACATCATAATTGAGTAATTTGTTAATTAGCTTGTAGGGAAATTAATTAAACGACGGTTAAGTGAAACCATGAATCCTAACAATGTTTTTATCCAAAATTTTCAAGTGTTCATGTTTTCCTAGTTTGTAGAGCTTTAGTTTATTTTTCCTTATATTAAAATCATAATTTTATTTTATGTGTTTTTTTTATTGTTAGAATTAAATAAGTTAAAGTTGTGTAATTAAAAGTAAACATTCCTCAAGAGATCGATTATCTGGGCTCAAAAAGTCCATTTTATTAATTGAACGAAACCCGTGCACTTGCAATTTGCACCTTTCATAGCAAACAAATTTTTGGTACCGTTATCAATGAATGTTTTACTTTGATTACCACTTTAGTTAATTTTAATTTTAACATTTTATTTTATTTTATTTTATTTGCTTTTTTTTTTTATATCTTTTGGTTAACCCCGTATTTTTAATAAATCTTATATGTGATAGTCTTTCGATGCACTTTTCAGCCATGTTATCAAAATCGACCCCGATCGATTCAACTGATAGAACCGGGAACCAAATCCAAAATTGGTCAATCTTGCTTGCTTAGCCGACTGGCACAAAATCCACTCACAACCTGTCGATTCAGTCAGTTTAATCGTGATTCAATGCTGGTTATATTAATATTTAATTTAAAGATTTTTAACTTTTTTTATTAATAGACTTTATACAGTATAATTATCGAAGGCCCATAGATGAATTTTGAATGGAATGCTCTTTTTATAGATGCACTTCTCTCAAATTATTTCATAAGCTTTCAATGTGGAATAGTAGTATTATAGATGCATTTCTTTCTAGAGTTTTCATAGACTTTCGATGTGGGATAGTGGTATAAGAAAAAAAGCTTAAAATGCCTATCAAAACAATTTTCCAATCCAAATATATGATTTTGAAAATCCCAACTAACAAAATTGTAATATCTACTTCCATCTTTTCATTTATTTAATTTTCAATTTTAACTTAAATTATATTTGATAATGAATCTCATTAATAAACATAGATGTTACTTTGAATTATTAATATGAAAATTATAAAAATTATTAATTTCATAGTATTTTATTATTTGTGTGTATTTATTTATGCATCCGGTTCAATCCCAATTTGACTCCAATTGAATCTTTTGACCTTCATCTTTTTTGGATCGAAGTCTGGGTTGATTTTCAAAACATTACTATGATTCTGAAGTTGGTATAGTGATAAAGTTTTTGTAATGTCTAATATCTGCATTGACTATGGATATATATTTGGGGATCCAAGATGGGAAATTTGTCAAGTGATGCATTGTGAAGGACAATGCTTATATTCTTGCACCGATACTTCAAGGCCGAAATTTCTTTGATTTAGACAAATATTTGACATGTCTAAAATAAGCACTAGACAATTTTGATGATAGTTACATGCTCGCGAAAGATAATGTACCTAACGATTGGGATGAAGATATCAAATTTTCAAGAGATGGTCCTCCATTTTTTAATGAGAACGTACTTGCAAAGTATTACCATGAACTTGCCAAGTTGAATAAAAAGGACATGCTTGTAGAAGATTATGCATATTGGGATGGATTTTAAAAATGGGGTATTATCCACTTGATGGAGTTAATAGGAAAGACTTGCCATTGATCGTGGAGTTTGATTGAGCTCAAAATGAATGAATTTAATAATAATGGAGCTAAACGATGATGTAGCAATCATGAGGAGAAAATCAACTTACATTCTTCTAACTTAGATGATTGTCAAGATAATGATTTTGTGATTAAGCTCTATGAAGAGGTAGAGATCTTCATAGTTAAATTTGAATTAGATGGAATATGCAAGTCCTATTATATGGAAAATGGCAATGTTGAGTTTTGAAGATCAAATAAAGAGTGGAACAAAGTCAAGTGAAGAAAATTAGGCAAGGCATCTAAAACTTTTTTCGGATGGCCATAATGCATTTGACAAAGTTGAGTTAAAAGACTTAAAAAAAAGGTTTATTAGAAGGCAACTCAATTTTCTAACTTTTATTCTTTTTATTTATTTTTATGCATTTTCATGCTTTTATTTGATTAGTTATCATTTTTGTAGGTAGTTTTCAAAATCCCATATATCCATTACTCTTCACAAGTTTGGTAATAAATTGTTGTACAAGAAGGTCATTTGTCCAAGTTCATTGAAATCGTCACAATTCCAAGTCAAGCATTGGTACCCCTTTACCAAATGTCTGACCGAAGAAGTCTCATTAATCCCCTTCTTACCTTTAATCTTGTTCTTTTCCATATTGAGGACAATGTTTGATTTAGATTTGAGGTAATGATGCTTGCTTTGTGTTGATTGTGTTGACATGTTAAATAGCCTTCTTGGCTTAGAATGGTTTGATGTTTAAAATTATTTGATTCATAGATATGACCAAATATGCTATTTGTCTAAATTTTTTTTCAAAAATACTTATCCAGTATAAGATCTTGAACTACTTTGAACACAATAAGCATGATTAATTGTTATCTAGATGTTGAAATCTTTGATTGATAAGAGATTTTTGAATTAGTAAGATTTAGGTTGTGAGTTGTCCATAAATTTTCATCAATACTACATTCTCATTCTCATTCTCTTCTCTTTCATTTAATCATATTGTGAGATAAGTTTGAAGATAGTCAAGCCAGTGAAGAATATTATCTAGAAATATGTTGATTTCATGCATGTTGAAAATATTTGTGTGAAGTGTCTTTTGCCAAATATAAACTAGTTAATGACCATATGTTAGGGATCTAAGCCCCATGTAGTTTTGTTGTGCTTAAAAAAGAATGATTTTGCACTTGTAATCTTATGCCTCGCTCGTAGATCTTTTTACTCGAGTTATTAAGTCCCCTAGGGTGTCTCAATCCTGGTATCCTTTGGCCTAAACAACTGAGGAGCTATTGACCTAAATCTTGCTACAAGGGTCAAAAAGAAAGTTTAAGGGAGTGAGATAAAACGTGAGATTTAATCAAAAAAGGAAAAAAAAATGATTTGGTGCAATTATATCAATATTTGGGTTTAGATAATTAGTTAGTTTGAATTACTTAGTACAAGGTTAAATATTTAAGTGCTCATTATTGGAGAATCATCAAATGACTAGATTTTGAAATTGTCGATTAGGCCCAACCAAATAAGAGCGAGAAAAGAAATGAGTGACTTAAGAGCAACCTTTAGATTTACACTTGGGAAAAGAAAATAAATATCTATTTGACTATGTGAATCTCACTAGTGGAAAGGAAATATTTGACCACTAAGGGTCGAATTTGAGCGAATTTGAAACTTTTTCCGTCTTGACAATCTTTTTCCTGATTCAAATGACAATTGAAAGTGAATATGCGCACACACATTGATCAAACATTGGATAAGTTTAAATTACTTTTACTAGCATTATTTGGAGCATATTTTTGAATTGATTATATAATTTTACACTCTTTGACATTTTTGGCAAGCTATCTAATGTGTTGATCTTTATCTCATTTTGCATGATTATGATAGTTGATAGTCTTGTTCTTGCTTAGGTTTCATAGTGTTGATAATTGTGATTTTGCATACTTATTTAATACCTAAAATCATGCAAAAAGTGAAGTTGGAAACCAAATTGAACAAGGGGAAATAGTTGAAGGACATGAGGATATAATTTTTGTAGGGCATGATCTAAATGAAAGTCAAAATATGAGGACCGAATAGTGCTAAACTAAAGTTCAATGCCAAGATTGGATGTGTCTATCATCCTCCCTTTTGACCATCTAGATATTATTTATATTCAGTGGATAAATCTACTATAAATGATTGCATGTTGTTATTATGTATTTGCAATTTGGAGTTTGTAAGATTACTTGGTCAACTTGTAAATTATAAGAGCATAATTTACTGATTATGCTATTAAGATGGCATGTCTTGTCAACATTAGTGAGTCTATCTTTTAAGATTTTGATAAATATTATTTGGAATGATGATAAATGATTTAAAATAATTGATTATTAAGTGCCTCCAATTATTTTTTAAATTATTACTATTGAAAATAAAGTACTTTCTATTTATGTCTAGAGATATGTAACAAAATTTATAGCCTTGTATTAATATTTGAAGAAAAAAGTGTTTGATCCAAAATGAGTGGAACTAAAACTTGTGAAAAGCAACAAGAGAGACGTCTAAAAAGAAGACTTGACATCCTGAGACACCCAAAATTATTGGCCACATTATCAGAGAGGTAGAAGAGTTGTTGTCCACCTCACTAGAGAGATGATTCACGAGGTGACCAACGCGAAGAACATGGCAAAACCTCCATGCATCAACTTCTCCACAAGATGCAAATGCAAGCGCTAACGCCCCCAAACATGCCTCACCCAAAATTCTTCCAACCCATCATCAAGGTAAATAGAGACATCAGCAAAGAAAGAAGAAAGAAGCGCAAAGAAATCATCTTGAAAACCTCAAGAGGAAAAGAGACGTCAACCCCGTTGAAAGAGATATGAAGTAGATATTTGATAGTGCTATACACGGGTTCCACAAATGATAGACTTGCTCAATAAGGGAATATGTTTATTTTCTCCTGTCTACAAACGAGAGTGAAGACCTTCTAGGTCCATCAGTAGTTTCACAGGCTTGGAAAAGAAGTGCCTAAAAATAGGCCTCATACTAATGCTCCACCTAGGAATAGGTAAAATAGAAGAAGCGCCGATGTGGAGGTGAGGAAGTGAGTTTACAATCTCCAGACCTTTCACCTTGTTATAGCCAGAAAGTATTTGTCTTTATCTAGTTTTCGCTACAAAAAGTGCAAATCGCAAGTGCACAAGTCGCGTTCAAGTAATAATGTACACAATTTGAGTTCAGATTGTTGATAATTTGAAAATGTTTACTTTCAATTATAAAACTTTAATTAATTTAATTCTAACAATAAAAAGAAACACGCAGTTAAAATTATGATTTTAAAACAAGGAAAAATAATCAAAAACTCTATAAACTAAGAAAAGATGAACATATGAATATTTTGGAGGAAAACGTGATTGAGATTCATAGTTTTATTTGACCATCACCCAATTAATTTCTCCACAATCCAATTAACAAATTATTTAATTACTTTGTTAGACTTGATTTTCCAAGTTTATTTAATTACCTCTCTCGAGCGAAACTACCCCCAATTGATTTGTTTAACCTATTATCTCTATGTCGATTAAAATCAAACAATCACGTTAAATCTTTGTGAAATTAGTTTAATGGGTCACCTAGGATTAGGGGTATATCTCTATCCCCTACAAGAACCTAGGATTTCTACTGTGTGGTCTAAAATGCACAATATTCTCTCGAACGATATATAAATTACTAAACACAATTATCTATTGACCAAATAAATGAAAATGCAATAGTATTAATAGTAAAAACACATTAACATTAGTAACTTTAATATCAAAGAACAAGTATAAAATTAATTAAAGTTAGGTCAAGCTACTACCACAAATCCCAACATAAATAACTAGCTTATTTTATAGAAAAAATGAAACGGAGATTATTTCATAGAATACATTGCAGAGAGGAGATAGTAATGAAGAAAATACGAAATTAAAGATACAACCCTTTTAGTTGAATATTTGAAGATGTTAATCGCTTGAATTTTATTTTTACAAAATCTCTTCACCTTCTTTAATTGATTCTCCTTATGCCCTTGATTTTGTCCCCCAAAATGTTCAGAATCTGTGGAAAGAAAAAGAAAAGAAAATGAAAGGAAAGGAAAGTAAAGAAAATAAAAAATAAAAACAAAATGAAACAAGGAAGAAGAAGACCAACCCAACTGCTCTGCCCCTTTTTAGTATTAAAACCCTAGAAAATTTGCATCAAAGTTCCCAGGTTTTGTAAATAAATTAAAACGATCCCAAGGTCCTTTTTTCTTTTTAAATTCTGCCCAAAAACTTTGTTTTCATGTTTGATTTCTTTTTTCTTTTTGCACGCAAGTCCTCTAGTAATTTGTATACTTTTATTCAATTATTTATATTTATTCATAAAATTCACATTTAAATAACATCTCTTCATGAGATCAATTCATATCTTGTCATTAAAGAAACAATCCTACGATTTGCATCCCGAGCCCCACTTTACTATGGGGTCAATCCTAATACCCTATAACCAATAGATATCATAGGAGAAGAAACACTTTTTCGAGACGTGCTACTTCCAAATCATAATAAAATATTATCATTATTTCTTTTAAATAATGATATATTTAAACTCTTGCTTCTTTAGAAGCAATATCTTACTAATTTCTATAATACTAAAATTGTAATATCGCGTCATTCAAGAGCAAATGATGTTGTTCTAGATTATATATACACATACTGATTCGTGTTTCATCAAGAGCAAACGATATAATATATTCTAAAATATGAATGTTGTGTAAAGTTGTTTTTCTTCAATAATCACAACACAATACTATTGTTTAATTTGTGCTTCTTCGAAAACACAATGCCATATTTTTTTCAAGAATAATAATAATAATAAATTTATGCTTTTCATGAAAGACGCTATTCTTCTGAAGTATTGATTGAATACAAGGTGGTTGTTCTTCAGGATTAACATCCAGATTTATTTTGGGATTTGTGGTTGTAGCTGGACCTAACTTTAATTAATTTTATACTTGTTCTTTGATATTAAAATTACTAATGTTAATGTGTTTTCACTATTATTACTATTGCATTCATTTGGTCAATAGATAATCGTGTTTAGTTATTTGTACATTATTAAAGAGAATATTGTGCATTTGTACTCAAAATGTTTACTTTATTGGGTTTTTAGTAATCTGAACTCAAAATGTCTACTTTATTACTTGAACGAGACCCGTTCACTTGCGATCTGCATTTTTTGTAGCGAAAACTAGGTAAAGACAAATATTTTCTGGTTATAACAAGGTGAAAGGTTTGGAGATTGTAAACTCAAAGGTTTGGAGATTGTAAACTCGCTTCCTCACCTCCACATCAGCGCTTACATTGGTGCTTCTTCTAATTTATCTATTTCTAGGTGGAGCATCATTATGAGGCCTATTTTTAAGCACTTCTTTTCCAAGCCTATGAAAGTACTGATGGACCTAGAAGGTCTACACTCTCGTTCGTAGACAGGAGAAAAAATATATTTTCCCTCATTGAGCAAGTCTATCATATGTGGAACCCATGTATGGCACTATCAAATATCTACTTCATATCTCTTTCAACGGGGTTGACGTCTCTTTTCCTCTTGAGGTTTTCAGGATGATTTCTTTGCGCTTCTTTCTTTGCTGATGTCTCTATTTACCTTGATAATGGGTTGGCAAAATCTTGGGTGAGG
The DNA here is from genome assembly GCF_002742605.1 of Olea europaea var. sylvestris. Classification (NCBI taxonomy): domain Eukaryota; kingdom Viridiplantae; phylum Streptophyta; class Magnoliopsida; order Lamiales; family Oleaceae; genus Olea; species Olea europaea. Next base: position 232,082 of record NW_019230424.1, read on the forward strand.
CATGTTTGGGGCGTTAGCATGCCCCCCTTGCATTTGCATCTTGTGGAGAAGTCGATGCATGAAGGTTGTGCCATGTTCTTCGCATTGGTCACCACATCAATCATCTCTCTAGTGAGGTGGGCAACAACTCTTCTACCTCTCCGATAATGTTGCCAATAATTCTGGGTGTCTCGGGATGTCGAGTCTTCTTTTCAAAAGTCTCTCTTGTTGCTCTTCACGAGTTTCAGTTCCACTCATTTTGGATCAAACACTTTTTTCTTCAAATATTAACACAAGGCTATAAATTTTGTCACATATCTCTAGACATAAATAGAAAGTACTTTATTCTCAATAGTAATTATTTAAAAATTAATTGGAGTTACTTAATACTTAATTTTAAATCATTTGTCATCATTCCAAATAATATTTATCAAAATCTTAAAAGATAGACTCACTAATGTTGACACAAGTAATCTTACAAACTCCAAATTGTGAATACATAATAACAACATGCAATCATTTATAGTAGATTTATCTATTGAATATAAATAATATCTAGATGGTCAAAAGGGAGGATGATAGACACATCCAATTTTGGCATTGAGCTTTAACTTTAATAGTGATGATCAAATATCAATTTTCAAAACAGGAAACAAGCATCATATGAATTTAAAATAAATAAATAAATAAATCGTATGGTTCTTTAATTAATATATATTCAAATTTTCATTTGACATTATTATTAATCTAGTGATAGTTTAACTAAGCATGCTAAATAGTAAAATATTAGAGTTATTGAACTTTTGATTCAATACAATGTTTGTTTCAATTGTAAAAATCTTAGTTTTAAGTATTCCTTCTTTTTCTTCTTCAAGGATACATGAAAATTACAATGAAGTGCTTAGATGTATAACAAGTACACAAATAGGTGAATAAACAAATATTGCCTACTTTCTAATAATTAATAAAGAATTAAATAATACAATATAACTGAATGATCAATAATTTAACTATATCCATTACATATAAACAAAAAATGTTGTATACTTTTATTCAATTATTTATATTTATTCATAAAATTCACATTTAAATAACATCTCTTCATGAGATCAATTCATATCATGTCATTAAAGAAGCAATCCTATGTTTCGCATCCCGACCCCAATTTACTATGGGGTCAATCCTAATACACTATAACCAATAGATATCATAGGAGAAGAAGCACTTTTTCGAGATGTGCTACTTCCAAAGCGTAACAAAATATTATCATTATTTCTTTTAAATAATGATATATTTAAACTCATGCTTCTTTAAAAGCAATATCTTACTAATTTTTATAATACTAAAATTGTAATATTGCGTCATTCGGGAGCAAATGATATTGTTTTAGATTATATATACACATAATGATTCGTGCTTTATCAAGAGCAAACGATATAATATATTCTAAAATATTAATGTTGTATAAAGTTGTTTTTCTTCAATAATCACAACACAATACTGAATTGTTTAATTTGTGCTTCTTTGAAAACACAATGACATATATTTTTCAAAAATAATAATAAATTTATGCTTTTTCATGAATGATGCTATTCTTCTAAAGTATTGATTGAATACAAGGTGGTTGTTCTTCAGGACTAACAACTCAATTGCATCATTTTGCATCATTTCCACTCCAACAATGATTGCCAGCTCTGGCACTTCAAGCTCGAACAAGTAGTTATATGGCATTCCCTTTTTTTGTTCTTGCTAATTCTTCTTGACCCAACAAGAACAAGGTTTTGATTGGCATGACCACTGGTTTCCATTTTCAGAATTTTTGAAGAAGAAAATTATAATATTTTGCCTAGCTTTTCTTTTGAAAGAGATTTTATTCTTTCTCTTATATTGCGTGTTTCCCCCCCCTTTCGGAACAACTGCAAAGGTGTGTACACTTTTTTAAAATAAGATTGAATCGAGTATAGAGTGATCGGCAAAAGAAAATGGTAATTGTACAAAAACGTCATTACATTTCAATGTTATTATGCAAAATGTCTCTATTTATTCATTTTTTGACATTTTCAACTCTATTTTCACATTTCATTTTAGAGAAGGTCATTTTCTCAATAAAAAAATGTAAAATAACAAATATACTCTCCTAATTAAATAAGACAAAAAAAGAAAAAAAATTAAATTTTTTTTTAATTATACTCCGAAACTTTTTTAAAAATCGCAAATGAGTCTAAATAAATTATTAAAATGGCAATTAGCACAAAAGGTCTATACATATCCATATTATTGTAAAAAAATCACATATCTTTCATTTTTTGACATTTTCACATTACATTACAAAAATCATCATTTTCATCTATTTTCTTAAGTAAAAGCATTAAAATGACAAATGTACCCTCCTATTTAAACAAAAAATAAAGAACAAATTGTAACTATACTCCCAAAATTTTCAAAAATAGTATATGTAAATTTCAAATAAATAATTCGAAAAGAAAAATGATTTATTTCTTTTTTAATTATTTATTTGAAATTTATTTGTACTTTTTTTAAAAAAAAATTGGCAGTATATTTGCAATTTGTTCTTTATTTGTCTTTTCTTTATTTTTGTTTTACTTAAATATGATGACATATTTGTCATTTTACATATTTTAATTGAAAAAGGGATGAAAATGATAATTTTCGCAATAAAATGTGAAGATAAGCTAAAAATGCCAAAGAATAAAGGATAGGGACATTTTTCATAATAATATTGAAAGGTATGAATGTTTTGTGTTAATTACCCTTTTAATAGTTTTTTTGGACTCATTTGTTATTTTTAAAAAACTTTAGGATTATAATTGCGATTTGTTCTTCAATTTTTCTTTTCTTTTCTTTTTTGTTTAATCTAAATAAGAGGGTAGATTTGTCATTTTACAATTTTTTATTGAGAAAATGACCTTTTCTATAATGAAAGGTGGAAATAGAAGTAAAAATACCAAAAAAATAAAAGGTAAAAATGTTTTCCATAATAACATTGAAAGGTGTGAATGTTTTGTACTAATACCCGAAAAGAAAAATACATTTTCTGGTGTACACTATGAATAATGATTTCTCTTACACAAAATAAGAAGAGCATTTGTCCTGATAAAGTGTTATAAATTAAGTTGAAAGTTATAGAGCAAGAAAAAGAAAAAAGAAAAATAATAGAGTTGAAATTCAATTATGTATTTTATTATAACAATAATCCTTATATATATGATTTTGGTGAGAGATTTGAATAGAATACAAATTTTCAAAGTAAAAAAAAAAAAAAAAAAAAAAAAATTTTTGAAAAAAAAAAAAAAAATTTTAAAAAAAAAAAAAAAAAAAAAAAAAAACAACTTATTGAATTATCTTTGATAAAATTAGATAGTTATCAATAATTATCCCATAATTTTACAATAAAAGTGAGCTAAGATGTAAAATTTTGAATTATGAGAAACAGACTAAAGATAAATAATTTTGAATCATAAAAATTTACCAAAGGAAAGGAAGAATGAACCCTTCTTGTTATTTTTCTTTTTTGTTAACGCTAAATTATTAACATCTTCATACGCGAGGTCATATTCGTAATTTCGATTGAAATCGGTAGAAAAATCTCGCAAATCAAATCTATGAACGTAAAATAATAATATTAAATATTAAACACAAAAATAAACTACAAATAATTTGAATAAATAAATAAAGAACCAAAATTAACTAAAATTGAACAATTAAGCCAATGTTTACTTAATAAAGGATTAAATTTAATTACTGTAATGCAAAGAAATTAAATTTAACATAAACTCAAATTTTTAAGCTCTCTCACATGCACTAAAATTCTAAAATTAGTCAAAATTTTAGTACTAAACGTGTGTGCAATATTGACTTATGTCCCTATTTGATAAAAATTTAAATTTAAATTTAAATCAAAATTAATTTTAATCATGTATTTATGAAGATGACAAATTTTCGACCACGTGTTTTTATTAAGCCCTCTTTTTGCCCCATTATAATGGAAAAGTTGAGTAAAATGTATTATGAAATAGTTTTTTTGGTCCTTTAAAATGTAGTTAAAAAAATTTAAAAATTTTAATTTTTGTGTAATATTATTTTATTATTGATAAAAGTGTTATTGAAAAGAGAGAGAAAGGGGGAAAAAAAACACATTAAAATTTCAACGAGGGCCAAATAAAATAATTCTTCTGTGGGCCCTATTTGCATAGCACGAGTCGCACGACTCAGGCCAAGTCAAATTTCTCTGATTTTTCTTATTTTTATTTTATCATTGAATTTTATATTATACCCTTGTTTGAGCCCCATTTTAACCAAAAAAATGCATTTTAAATAATATAATGATATGAAATTTGTGGATAAAAAATAAAGAAAAATTTTAAATTTACATATAATATTATTTTATTGAAGAACGTATAATTTATAGTTAAAATAATGTCAAAATATTGTTTAAAAATATATTTTTTTTTTCAAAAAAATGGCTCAAACGAAAGCTAAAAATAAAAATAACTAAAAAAATTCAAGGACAACGAATAAACGGGGTTGTGCTTAATTCATAATTTGAATACAAAAAGATGTTCAGACCCGTGCTAGGTCAACCTCAACCCCATGTGAGGGATACGGACACCCTTATATACATATTCAGCTCCCATTTGATTTTCATTTTTGGGATAAAATAAATTATGTAATGGTAATTTTTTGAAAAATGTATGATTAATAAATAATTTTTTTTTTTGAAATTCGTGCATTATTATTTTATAAAAAAATGTGTGATAAAAAATAAGTTTAAAAAAAATGCATTTTTATAAAAATGATGATCAAACAAGGACTTAATTTATATAAAGACTTATCCAATAAACAAATATGTTAATCTATTTCTAGTAAAGACCCATCCAATCCTGAGGGACTATAAAGAAAATAAATAAAAATATAAGGACCAGAACGTAATATTGTATTCTTTGAGTTGCCTTTTCCTTGATAATAAAATAATAAATAAACCTTTACAACATTCTTTGCCTAGGGACCAAAAACCGGTCCTATTGAGCCGGCGAATTTCAGATCTCAATACAAAACCATTCGACCCGAAATCAATAATCAAACAACCCGTCTAACGCTACATATTCACCATTACCGTTAATAAGATCCTCCGACTCAACGAGGCCGAACTCAAACGAGTTATAACTCGGAATCTCCCCATCAAACTCCCAAAAACCGTGACCGAGTTCGGGCGAGTCAGGCTCAACTCGGATCGACTCAGTCAGCCCATCATTCTCCACTCCACTCGGCGATGCCGTTGACGGCGGAAGCCCAAGCTCATCATCTGAAGCTTCTAACAAGTACCCCAACTCCGGCTGCGATTCGGCGTAGTCCGACGTCAGATCCGCCACCTCAGGAGGTGGGGACCCACCATCAATCTCTTCCTGAAAGCTCATCATGAACGAATCCAGATCCAGATTCGGTGAAACAAAATCTGGGTCATCCTCCAAAGTTTCCAAAAGGTCTTCCTTCAGCCTCTTCAACTCAGCCGAGTTAGTTTCTTCGTCCAACTCAACCAAGTCGTTTCGCACTCTCTTCTTCTTCAACCCTTGTTCCATACCTTAATCAAATCATACACAACAAATTAAAAAATATCTCTGAAACTTGAAGGGAATTGTAGCAGATGTGATGAATTCCGGGGACAAGAAATGAGGATTTATATAGTGGAGAAAATGAGATGGGTAAAGAGTAATGATGTGACGTGGAGCGTGGGAAAGACTTTTCTTTGACGTGTCAATTCATCTGTACCTTGTGTCTCTCATTTGCGTTGGTAGTAATTTTTTAATTTTATATTCCAGAATTAAACCGGATTTAAATTTGGTTTGGAATCCGGTCAGTTAGAGTGGGGACCATCAGGCATAGTCAATCTCGGCCCATTCTCTTTCGGAGTTTGGTTAGGATTAACGTTAGATTTTTTATTAGATTATGATAGAAGTTTTTAAAATGTATGATTGAAAAGTTGTGAAATTTATGAAAAATGTGGTTAATATTGATTATTTGACTTTAACTTAAATTAAAATTAGATTTTACTCCATACCAAATGGACTCCTAATTTTAAAAATTTAATATTGTGAAATTTCAGTATTGTGCCCAACGTATTGAACTTATTCCGACCTGGTCCCGAACCTAATTTTCTTGTCATCAAGATCCCCAACCTATCAGTACGGTGGCACCATGATTCCCCAATGCCTGTTTTCATTCTCTATTGTGGAGAAATTCTAAGTTAGTATTTTATTTCAGATCAATTGATCAAGTTTAACAATCGTTTCAATTAATTCACTTTGTTAATTAGATTAAAAAAAAAAATCCCTCGTGTACACTTATAAATTTGTTGTGTATTCAATAGACATTGATTCTCTTGCCGCACAAACCTTAATTGGAATGACAAAATCATGAAACGTGTATCTCTCTCAATTGATTTTATTAAAATCATATTTCTAAGGACCTGTTTGATACAAGCTAATTCCAAGGAAAATGGATTAAAATCATATTTTCTAAGCGTCTGTTTGATACAAGCCAATTCCAAGGAAAAAGAATTTTCCACACATTTTGTCTTGTTTGATGGATAAAAATTTCCATGAAATTTGGTTTCCGCCCTATCCCACTCACCACGTGACTCTTTTTCTGGGTTTTCAAATAAATTATTTTTCTTTAGCTTTGGTGGGAAAAAAAAATTTCCAGCTTTTTTTATTTTTTTGGTGGCAATGGAAGCAAATTCTATCCACAATTGTAATAAATTTTATCCATTTAATTGACAATTTTTATGAAAAATAAAGTCAAACGAATATCAAAAAATACAAAATTTCAACATTCTCTAGGTGAAAAATTATAACAATCAAATACATTTAATTGATAATTCTCAGTAAAACAAGTTAGGCAATTCAATCCTGAAATTCCTTTTCTTTCCACCCAAATTCCATTCTTGCTATAAAAAAAACTCTAAATGTAATATCAATTAGGAGGAAAACGAGCATATTTCATTTCTAAAATCATCGAGGATTTCGTAAGAATTTGATTAACTTCCCATTAGTACACGGCCATACATACAGGCTTTCATGTCAATCTTGCTAACTGAGTGACTAAATATGATTTAAAGAGAGAATTTAAGGACCAAAAGAACCCTATAATTAAATCTACCTCGATAAGAGGAATTGTGAGAGGAATTATATCCACTGATTTATTTGTGATGGTAGCACATGGGCATGGGATATTTTTCAGGGAAGTTGATCGATAGGTTTGATTTGGACTTCTTGGTGTGGACGAATTGTAGGTAGGTTATATATATATATATATATATATATAACCTACCTACAATTCGTCCACACCAAGAAGTCCAAATCAAACCTATCGATCAACTTCCCTGAAAAATATCCCATGCCCATGTGCTACCATCACAAATAAATCAGTGGATATAATTCCTCTCACAATTCCTCTTATCGAGGTAGATTTAATTATAGGGTTCTTTTGGTCCTTAAATTCTCTCTTTAAATCATATTTAGTCACTCAGTTAGCAAGATTGACATGAAAGCCTGTATGTATGGCCGTGTACTAATGGGAAGTTAATCAAATTCTTACGAAATCCTCGATGATTTTAGAAATGAAATATGCTCGTTTTCCTCCTAATTGATATTACATTTAGAGTTTTTTTTATAGCAAGAATGGAATTTGGGTGGAAAGAAAAGGAATTTCAGGATTGAATTGCCTAACTTGTTTTACTGAGAATTATCAATTAAATGTATTTGATTGTTATAATTTTTCACCTAGAGAATGTTGAAATTTTGTATTTTTTGATATTCGTTTGACTTTATTTTTCATAAAAATTGTCAATTAAATGGATAAAATTTATTACAATTGTGGATAGAATTTGCTTCCATTGCCACCAAAAAAATAAAAAAAGCTGGAAATTTTTTTTTCCCACCAAAGCTAAAGAAAAATAATTTATTTGAAAACCCAGAAAAAGAGTCACGTGGTGAGTGGGATAGGGCGGAAACCAAATTTCATGGAAATTTTTATCCATCAAACAAGACAAAATGTGTGGAAAATTCTTTTTCCTTGGAATTGGCTTGTATCAAACAGACGCTTAGAAAATATGATTTTAATCCATTTTCCTTGGAATTAGCTTGTATCAAACAGGTCCTTAGAAATATGATTTTAATAAAATCAATTGAGAGAGATACACGTTTCATGATTTTGTCATTCCAATTAAGGTTTGTGCGGCAAGAGAATCAATGTCTATTGAATACACAACAAATTTATAAGTGTACACGAGGGATTTTTTTTTTTAATCTAATTAACAAAGTGAATTAATTGAAACGATTGTTAAACTTGATCAATTGATCTGAAATAAAATACTAACTTAGAATTTCTCCACAATAGAGAATGAAAACAGGCATTGGGGAATCATGGTGCCACCGTACTGATAGGTTGGGGATCTTGATGACAAGAAAATTAGGTTCGGGACCAGGTCGGAATAAGTTCAATACGTTGGGCACAATACTGAAATTTCACAATATTAAATTTTTAAAATTAGGAGTCCATTTGGTATGGAGTAAAATCTAATTTTAATTTAAGTTAAAGTCAAATAATCAATATTAACCACATTTTTCATAAATTTCACAA
>NW_019230424.1:244839-253113 GCF_002742605.1 Olea europaea var. sylvestris
GTTACCTCCCATGCTTTACAAAGTTTCAGCCATCTCCCAACGCGTCGGCCTTTTGGGTCAGCGCATCGGTGGCAGATGAGCTCCTCCTCCAACTTTACAAAGTTTGGACGCACCTAACGCAAAGGCCCTTTTGGGTTATCGCCTCGGACGATGCGTTACCTCCTATGCTTTACAAAGTTTTAGCTATCTCCCAATGCGTCGGTCTGTGGGGTCAGCGCACCATATTTGCAAAGCTTCGATGCACCTTACACGAAGTTCCATGCTGGTTGACCGCCTCGTATGTTACGCACAATAACGAAACTTTGGCACGTCTGCCTGTTATCATAACCTCGATTGCTGCAACAGATCAACCCCCAAAACTCCCATGACTTGCGGTCCGGTCAGGAAAGCAAGTCCACGCATGATATAAATATTCATCCCCGGACTTGGGGGACCACCATTACGCTCCAATCTTACACGCCTCGGACACCACATATTCCGACCTAAAAACGACCCTTCCGAAGTGATATAGTGATTCCTACCACTGACCTGCCGAAGCATCTCGCCTCCGAGGTCGAGGTCAAGTGGACCCCGGTTAGAAGATCCTTCCAGGTCGAGGTCAAGTGGACCCCGGTTAGAAGGTCCGTTGCGAATTTGAGATTTGTGCCAAGATCCTCCTGCACCAAAGGTTTAAATTGATTTGACGTCTCCATGAGACTAGTTGATGTGACTTATCAACTTTATGTCAATTCAACTCAGAAGAAACAAACTGTTCGCCCATTCTACAAACGCAGCTGATTGAAGCCTATGAGTGGACACTTCATACCGTCAGATGTATACACGCGTTCCGCATCCAACGGTTCATACCACCAATTTCCGGGGTCAACAAAATTAACCCTCAATTTTGTCGAACATAGTGTATTGTTCGAAGACTCTCCAAATGGGACTTGAGTAATTCACTGTGAAATCCAGTTGTTGCTATAATTCTTGAATTCGGCCATTGGCTTCTATCTGACTATTGTAACTCTTGAGTCTTGTTTCGTCATTTTCGAATCTGACTACTGTAATTCAAGTCTGAACCGAGTTACAGCCCCCTCACAAGGGAGAGGGCCCGCGCAGGGGGCCCAGTTTTATCCTTCAAGTGTTACTGTGATTTTTGAATTCAGCTACTGTACTTTAGTGTGAAAGTTTTTGCTCGATTTTCGTTAGGGTTTCGTGGGTCAAGCTGGGAATGGTGGCAGTGAAGCTAGAGCTGTTGATGTTTGTGGAAGATGAAGGATTTGACCATTGGAGGGTGAGGTGGGGTTGGGGGTTTATATATTATTTATATTTATTTTGATTTTTCAATTTAGTTAAATAACTTATTTAATATGAAAAAAAATCTAAAGTATCATTTTGTCATTTTTAATTTGGTCAAAATTAATTAGTTTTTTCATTTTTTGGTCAACTAATGGAAAAGTGGACGATTTTCATCTAAATGGACCTCAACTGCATATTTATAAAAGGTTAGAACTCCTCACTAGCACAACATGAATTTTAGAACAAAATCTGTAAAAATCGAAAAGGTTATATATCGTTGTTGCAATTTTCCCTAAAATCTTTCGTCAATTAATCAAATGTTCTTAAAAAGTGTACTTGTCACTTCACACCTTCACCCAACAACAGACTTGGAATTTATGCTGGATTGAGTATAATAATTATCCATAATTATTCTCTCGTTGAAAATAGTTACTAACCAAATGCCATTTTAAATTTATATTTCTAAATTTACACCTTCACCTAACAATGGACTTCGAGTTATACTAAATTGAATTTAGCCCCCATTTGATAAACATTATTTCAAAAAAATTTATTCTACATATTTATTTTCAATCACATCTCTACATAATAAAATATTCTATATGTAAATTCAAAGTTTGTCTCAATTTTTAGCAACACATTCTCCAAAAATTGTCATTCAAAATTTTATTTTTGTCAGATAATGACCATCAAACAAGAGTTTAAATCTAACATCAACCTCTTAGGTCAGAAATAATTATGATCCATGCAATTCAATTTGCTCATTCACCTCACCATAAATTATATTATAGCAAATTGAATTTTAATTAAAATTATGCGAACTTTTTCTATTATAACTTGTTCCAATTTTATTGAATGTCCGATCTTGTCTTATCCCGTCTAGTTTAATCGCTCATCAACTACTACTACAAATTCATATCTCGTGTATGAACACCCCCCCCCCCCCCCCCCCCCCCCCCCCCCCCCCACCCCCCCCCCCCCCCCCCCCCCCCCCCCGGGTCAAAGTAAATTAATATTTGTTCTTAACATCATGACATTTTTTCGTGTGACTTCTTTGTTAACCATCACTTCATTAGTTTATTACGAGGGCTAATTGCCACAATACACTTTGTAGTTCGATCTTTTACTCTTAAGCAATTGACAATTTATATTAACTGACATGTGAATTGATATGTTATTGATATGGTGGAGTTGAGAATATATTTTTTAAAACTTGAAATAAATAAAGTTAGTATAAATTTTTAAATGAACTCGAATGTTTTCGTATTTGTCAATTAATTGAGGAATGTCTATAATATTTGAACGTCCAGTTGGGCTCGGGCCGCTCATATACCACAATTTCGAAATTGAGTGGATCATATTGATAGGCTTCTATGGGCTTAATTATGTACAACTCATTTCATCTTAGCCCCATTGACATCATCCTATAAGAACAGGCATGAAAGAAATAATTTATTTTTAATTTTTGAAATTTTACTTTCAATGCTTTTTCTCGAAGTCCCACTGACAAAAAGAAAAATGATTACCTAAAAATTAATAAATTTTAAAGTTATTTTTGATTAAAAAAAAAGGATAACATTCATCAATTAAAGGTCGGTGAGGATATAATCCAACCTACTATAAGGGATATTCTCACCAACTTCCGGTCGGTGAGGATTTTAACAGTGATGATTGTTCCCCCATCGACCCCTTTCGATGAGGATTTCCCTAATCAATTAAAAGAATCCTCATCAACTTCAATCATTATCAAATTTTAATACATTTTGTCTATGTATTCAATATTATCCCAAAAATCTCAACTTTTAAAGGCTTGCACTTGGAAAAAAATTTAATCCAATATCCAATGTCACATTGTCAGTTGATCAGTTCATTCAGTCAGTATGATGGTAATTACTCCTGTCCAAAGCCGGCGGCACAAGTCATTCTGCTCAAATTTAATAGTAGATCCAGGTGTAACCACATATTGGGGAAGTAGTTCCGCCTTGTCAGCTAGGACAATTTTCAAGTATTTAGCCAATGCAAGATAATTTTCCTACTTCTATGCACTTCCGTTGAAAGAGTCTTTTGCCCACTCTAGTGGCACATTGAAAAAGAACATTGTACTAAAAATTTTATCCCCCCCCAGTGTAGGAGCGACACTAAAGGTGGCTTTTGGGGCGTTAACTTTGTAAACGTCAACTTTCAATTCCTTGTAAAGTTTTTCAACGTAATAATTAACCTCTGAATCATTAGACTAATGTTATTTGTAGTTGCTCACTGTCATAGTTACCTTACGTGGCATACATGTGATGATTAGTGATTTGATACACTAATATGATAGTTTTTTACTGCTTTATGCATCAAATTACTAACCGCCACATGTATATGGCGTAGGACGATTATGATAGCAAGTGACTGCAAATAACATAATTCAAATCATTAATATACGACCTAGAATCAGAATTGCTCCCCATTTGACCTTATAATATGATGAATAATAGGAATGTAATAATTTTGACTTGTGCAAGAAGAAAGTGGTTTGAGTTGAAGGAAGAAGACGAAGACGTTACATATTAAAGAAAATGACATTGAATTAATAATGTGGATTTTAAGTTCATTGTTGTTCAAAATAGCACATTTACTGTGTACTTGAAGAAGCTTAAAATTGATTGCGGGGTTAAATCATGAATCATGTTCTTCACCGAGGAGTTGATGATAGTTTGCGATGATTCAATCCTCATTGACTAGAAAGGATCAATGAGAAATAATCCTCATTGACCTCTATCAGTCGGTGATGATGTTTCTTCATTGACTCCATCCATTAACAAATTTTATCATAGCTTAAGTTGTATGCTTTAAAGGCTTGTACTGGAAGATTTTTCCAACTAGTACGCACTACTATCCACACACAGTCCCTTCCTTGGCTTATTCAGTATGTTAATAACTCTTCTCGTCCAAGTCCAACAATACAAGTTATTCTGCTCAGGTTTGACAGCAAGTACCGGTGTAACCACATGTTGGGGTGGTGATTCCGCCTTGTCATCTGGGTCATTTTCCAACGTAAGATGATTTTCCTACTGCTTGTTGGAAAAATGGGTTGAGTGGTAAACTTTAGCATAAAATTTGAGTGGGACCCGATTGATTATTTTGTAAGTTCAAGATTGATTTGTATTCTTGTTTGTGAGAATATCGAAATCATGTATTCACTTGCCAAAAATGATGTTCGGGTGAATTAGAAATTGAAGCTGAAATTGTGCTAATTGAAAAGGAGTTTATGTATTGGAAGAAAACTAATTAAAGTTTGTCCCACATAATAAAATTATGAAAGCAAATACCATTTTATATAAGATTTCACATTGGAAGGGTGTGATCATGTGTAGTATAAAGACTCTCTCTACATACGCGTGCAGGGGGCAAATTGAACCGAAATAAGCTTCAAACGTGAAAATTGGCTCCTTAGAAGAGCCTACGTTTTGCTAATTTTTTCCTCCAACTGATCCTTTAAATTTCAAAACTGTCGATACTCCTATATACATTGTCATCATATACGACTTAAAGACATTCATGGAGTTGAGTCTATATAAACAACCCGATTTCTACCATTCCACACAAGAAGAAAAAATACAGTTTCTGCACAAACAGTTCTACATAATTTTTCTGCATACTAGTCATACAGTTTCTGGTCCTGTCTAAATTTCTTTTGATGATAATGTTCTAACATAAGTTCTGTTCGACAGAGTAGTATTTGAGGTGCTCAAATTCTACTGTTATTCCGTTGTATCTCGGGAGACAATCGTCTGAATTAAATCTCTAGCACCTACGGTGAGGGAGCGAATCTGTTTTAAAGAAACTGTGTATACAGAGACCTCAGTTCAAATTTATTTTGATTTCTTGCTTTTGGCCAATTAGATTCACTCTTTTTGTTTTATTGGAAATTAATATGTTCTATTTTGACTAATTAGATTAATTTGTTTAATTTATTGTAATTTAATCTGTTGTATATATTGAGTAGTATCCAAGTTCGCTGCTTATAAGGTATAAGCAAAATCGGTATATGCAAATCAGGTATTTAAGTTTATTGCGTATACAGTAAGCTGCTGCAGATACGGTATGCGTAAATTTGGTATTCATCCACTAATATTCAGTCCAACGCGCCTTTGCACTTGAATTGGATAAGCCTTCGAATAGATGATTTTACTGATAGTCTTCTTCTTCTTCTTCTCTCTCCTTCTTCTCTCTCTTCAGAAGGGGCACCAAATGGTATCCATTTGAGCATTTACTCTGTTGACACTGGCCTTCAGTTCCTCGTAAGATTTTTCAATGTATTCATTAATCTCTGAATCACTGATATTGGACTCTAAATTAGAGTTGCTTCGCATTTGACTTGATAATATGATCGTAGAATACAAATGCAATGAATAGTATTATGGTAGTCCTACAAAAAGAAAACATAATGAGTTAAAAAGACAGAGGCGTTCCCTATTGTTAGATATTTTTCATCATTTTACATGTATTTATTTCTGTTTTGCGAATGATTTGCCGCCCCGACTAGTGTTTGCTGTTGCGAAACGGGGATCGACCTGCCTGGTCAGGTCGCGGGGGTTGAGGGGGCAGCGCCCCCGTGGGGGCTGTTGCCCCCGAAAGAGAATTTTATTTTCAGAAGTCTTTGAACAGATGCATCTATTCGTTTTTTTTAACAGTCACCTCCAGTAGATGTATGCAAGGATTTCAAGGGATACACCTATTCAAACGGTTGCCTCAATTTCTATAAATTCTGGGCGAATTCTCGTTTGCAAAACACATTAAAAAATTTATTCTTCTTTCTTTCTCTTGGCATCAATCAGTTATTTTCGAGTGTCTTCTTGGTTTGATCAAATAGTCACAATTTGAATCAAACGTCTCCATTGTATTCTGAGAGAGATTTTCTATCATACTTCAGTTGTGACTTTGTTGGATAGGGGAGAAATATCTCTTAAAAGATAACGTTTTTTGTGCCTTGGAGTTCATTAAGTATTCAGATTTCCCTATATTTTTCTCAACACCTATTACATAAAACGATATTGTAATAGTGTGAATTTTAAGTTTAATGTTGTTCAAAAAGCATATGTATCGTGTACTTGAAGAAGTTCAAGTTGATTGTGGGTTTAAATTTTGAATTTATCTTCTTCATTGACCCTAATGTTCTTCAACTAAGGGTCGATCAGAGATGGTTAGGATTCAATCTTCATTGATTGAGAGAGGTCGATAAGTATTCCTCAGTGACTTCAAAAGATTGGAATGATTATTCCTTACCGACTCCTTTTCGATCGATTAGGATGGTTCCTCAAATACTAGAAACGGTCGGCGAGGACCAATTTTCACTGACAATAATGATAATAGCTCCTTGCAAATCTTTTTCCAATCGATGAGGGTGGTTGCTCCTCACCAATCATTTGCAGTATGTGAAGAACTTCATTTCACAAACTCTTTTAATCAATACTATATTTAATTTTTGCTTATTGAAAGTTATTAAAATTTATCTTATTTATTCATAGTGTTTGCTTTGCGTGGTATGATCTTTAGGTTAAGTTGTGGTTGCTTTGCATGGTATGACCCTCTTAATTAACTTCACAATCAATTTTGAACTTCTCCAAATGCACCCCTCAATTAACCGATAAATGCACCAACACTCCTTTGAATTAAAATATTATACAGTAACTAACCAAAAGGTGCTATTACCAATTTATGTTTCTCATTTTTACTCTATTTTGGCAATGAATAAACAAATTTGAAGATATCTTGAAGTGAGTTTAATAACAATTACATCAACCTTTTCAGGTAGAAATAATTACCGTTTAAGTACTCCTTATCTAACCATATATTTGAAGTTATGTTAAGATCCCGTTTGATTAGATGAATTTTCCACGGAATATGGAAATTTTTTTCCACTTTCCAACGTTTTGCATGTTTCATTGGCAAAATTTTCCTGGCAATTTGTTTTCCACATTCACCCTCACGTGACCAGGTTTTCCACCTTTTTGGGGAATTGCAATTCCCATGGGTTAGGTGGAAAAATGGGTTTTCCAGCAATTTTTTTGGGCAATGGAAACAAATTCTATTCACAATTGTAACAATTATTCCTTAAATTGACAATTTTCATGGACAATAAAGTCAAACGAACACCAAAAGATTCAAAATTTCAATATTTTTCATGTGAAATATTATATCAATCAAATACATTTAATTGACAATTCCCAGTAAAAACAAGTTCTAGGCAATTCAATTCTCTAAAATTCGTTTTCTTTCTACGCGAATTTCATTCTTGCATTCAAATAGACCTGTTGACACATAAAAATTCAGCTCAAATCGAACAGCCCAAGAAGTAAAGCCCAATTGGAGGATCCCCAAATCAGATAGCCCAAAGAACGAAGTCTAATCGAACAAATCAAGGTGAAGGCCCAAATAAGGGGGCCCAAGAATGGGGTAACGCCATCGCCCAAGTTTGCAAGTCGCCCAGAATCTGAACGAATAGAGTGTCATACGGTCGCCCAGAGCTGTTATTCTATTCACGTCCAAACCTTCAAGTTGCCCAAGGTATCAACAAACATAACGCGTCGTGGTTATCAAGAAATGCAGTTATCAAAGCAGTTGTTAAAGCAGCCCTATCACGTTCCACGATTCAAGGAATTCAATCGAAAGCGGTTGAACGATGAAAGGTAATGGCAGCAGTTAAAAGGCAGTTTTCATGACAAAATGACCACTACGAAGAAAGTGGGTAGTTATAGGACGATCAAGCAGTTTTTAGAGTAATTAATCACAAAGAGATCGTCTATGAAGTATAAAAGGGAGAAAGGACATAGAAGCAAGGACCGAATCCAAAACTCTCAAACAGAGAATATGTAATTTTCATTTCCTTAATTTTTTGACTTAAACACTTTTCTTTCAATAACTCGTATGCTTGCGCCCCTTGGAGGCACATTGTTTTTCATTTCCAATTGTAAAGTCATCGCCAATAAAAGAACACCCCTTTTTGGGACT
>NW_019230424.1:259960-265216 GCF_002742605.1 Olea europaea var. sylvestris
CCCCCGTGTGTATATGTATTTTAATTGTTTTATTGTTACTTTATTTTTTTACGATAATAATACATCTTGCAAATCTCTGATTCTTATTTATTTATTTATTTTTGGCTCAAAGATAATTTATATTTGTTCATAATGTTTTCACATCTTTTCAAGATGCTCCGCATGACTTCATTATTCCGCATTACTTCATTAGTTTGTTGGTAAATGACTAATTAAACTTGTACTTAAGCGACTGACAATTTATATTAATCGACATGTAAAGTGATAGGTTCTTAACATGGTCACGTCGAGAATATATTTTCTGAAACTTTAAATAAATGAAGAACTGAGATGATATTTCCATTTGTTACATTAGCATTAGCAAAACATAAAACAGGAAACAACCATTATGTTCGTTGAAAATGTCAAAAATCCATGTTTGTATTATGGGCAACAGTAAATCCTTACGTCTCAAAGCGAACCAAATCCAAAGTTAATCTTCATATGACAGCAGTCGACAAAGCCCGCATGCATCTGTTGAACAATGGTGACTTGTCATCTATGGTAGGCATGGGTTTTAGCCCGTTTGCATCAACTGAATCTTTTATAATATGAGCCTGCAACCTCAAAAACCACCGTGTGATAAACGGAAGACTACTTTTCATTTATTCTAACCATGGGACTTATGCTGGGAGCCAGGACTAGGAGTACTTGGCACAGGCTCACTCGTCTTCCCTTCAGTCGAGGTTCTAGTGGTTACTTCGGAACTCTTGTCCGCTTCTAATCCACGTTGAATTTTACTTGCTTCGATTTGTGCATCATCTAATTGTTTCTTAGATTCAATGACAATATCTTTTACTTTTTCTTCCAGCTTGTTCAGTCTCTCTCTTACCTCCCTAAGCACTGGATCAGCTGCTCCTTCTTCGGCTTTCTTTAATTCCATCTCTTTTGCTTGCGCTTCAAATTCAGCTTGTTTCTTCAACTCGAGTTCCTGACAACACAATTTTAAAAGGAACCTTAACGAAAGCCAATAAATGAAACAAATCACACGGCTAGTAGTTCTAATGTAATGATTATTAACATCCATGAAAAATAAAAGCCAAACAAGATTTTAATTTTGACAGCTTCTAAGATGAAGAAAAAATGAATTCGTCCTGTTCGAAACAATCTTCAAAACCCTATTATTTTAACCCAAATAAACAAATTGAAGTATCCTTGTTGGACAACGAATATTAGGACAAAGGCCGGGGGGTGGGGGGTGCGGGTGTATAACATAATTTGCATTGACTATAACATTAAAACATGTCAAACGTAATTGATTTGTTCCGCAGTCATGTCCAAAATGTTGAATGCCCATTTCCATACAATGCATACATTATATGTCTTGAATTGAACACAAGTTCCCCATTGATATAAAGAAAATGGGTTAAAAGATATCGATATATATCCATACCCTACATACCCAAGATTTCAGTGGAAACCAGATTTTAGATACTAATTTGACCAGAAAACCTATTTGACTCCAAACAGAACAGATGTAGAAAGGTCACCACTACAAAAAAGTATCTAAAGAGATACATACAAATATCTCCCCATGTAAATTCAGTAATACTAAAAGCTTGCCGACAATAGAGTCAATATGGGAATTCATGTGCTTCTTAACATGAGGAGAGTCTAATTTCACAGAAGCACACCTTTAATATACCTTTTTGGGTTATTCATATCATGGTCGTTAAGATCTGTCTAGAAAGCCAAATTTGACAAAACCATACAAGTCACTTGAATGGGATTTCAGATGTTCTGCAAGATAAACCAAACAAAAGGGAAGGTAGGAGGATCGGTAAGCTAGAATAAACAATTTTAGCCATCATAAATATGAAACTGGTTTGTTACCTGTTACAGTAAAATGAAACATATGGGACAGTAATACATCTTTTCTACCAAGATAAAGATTGATATGAACTCCTTCTTAAGAACTTTGAAACAATAACTAGGTAAGGTCATTCTAAGTGCCAAAAAATCAAGTTTGCAACTTTGACATCCACTTTTTTCCTATTATTAGATAAAAGGATATCAAATTGTTTATAAGTTTATTTGCACAGCTTATAAACAACCTTATTTTGTTTTATAAGCATATAGAGATACCCTCCCCATGGTACATGGATAAAGCTTGCCCTGGCATATTGAAAACAACATGCTATTATCTATATGGACCAAAAAATTGAATATTGTGAGTTGATTTTCATTGTCAAGACTGACAAGTTTTGACATCATATTTTATGTTCATAATAAAAAAAATAGATGAGAGAAAGAAAAAAGATGCAAACCGGATGAAAAGCAAATCAAATTACATATATAGAGTAAACTACAAAGAATGATGAACAAAATGATTACCGCATCCATTTTTTTCATTTCACTGCGAGCATACTGAGCCACAAGATATACAGCTGCAGAGAAAGATGCATATATATTCAATGTTTCGGAAATGAAAGCACATAAAAATAAACTCAAATAGCAAATGGATATAACCAAGAAGGTCTATGGTCTGAGTTACAAACTCAATAGTCCACATTGAGATTAAGAATGGAGATACAATACCCAATGAAGGCAAGCAGACAAAGAAGAGCTGTACCAGGTGGAAATCTAATCTGAAAATCATCAAACATACAATTAATTCTTAGCTGAAATGGGACTTAACTGCAATATCAATCAAAATGGAGAACGTGTTCAATTTGAGGAAACAAAGCATTCTGTATAATGCAGTTTTTTCTCTTTGCTGAAAAAGGGAAATAAAAGTCATAAAATGCCTCTTAGAAAAGTAAAAGCGTACCCAAATTTCTTCTTCTTGGGCTGATCAGTGAAGAGGATTTTGGCCGCAGTCATGAAATCCAGATTATTAAGAGCTTTGTATTGCTCACTATACTGACTCGTTGATGAAGAAGAAGAAGACTCATTGCCATTGCTAGAAACGGTGGCCGGTTTATTATTGAAATTTTTGTGTGGAGTGCTGCAAAAGGGTCGGTTTAAAGAGGGGACTCGATTCCAAATATATCTTCCATAAAGAATTTTTCTCCGCATCTTCTTCACCACTAAAAAATCACCAATAAAACAATTCGAGCAAGTCAGCAGGGAGAGAGATAGAGAGAAAAATGCTGGAGCATTGGACCTATGAAATGAGGCAACATCAGACCAAAAATATTACTGGAGAAATGATTGCCAAAGACTTCACAAATTATTTCTGCAAACGACTATTTCTGCCTGATACATGTTCGATCCCTCCAGACAGATATTTTGATAAATCGCAAATATTATTTAATATCCAACAGCAATTCTACCTCAGGCACCCGAGTATCATATGTATTAACATATTCTCACATTATCAAACTCGACCTGCAAACGTCATATCTAGATATTTTATCAAATTCCTAGGACCACAGTAACAATTTTGCATTTTTCTAATCAATGAGTTCCATTCAAAGTAATGGTGGCTTCCTCCAAATTATGGGATAGAACTTATGAATTCCATCAACTCCAATCACCTTATCCATCTGTCCGTTTAAAGTGACAAATTGAATTTATGTTAAATAAAAATCACTAAAATCATGTGTCCACTCAAAAGGCAGGAAAAACAAAGAATAAAATATTTTAAGTGTAAAATATGGGACATTGTAACATACAAATTTCAAAGAGAAACCCTAAACTAATTTAAAGTCTGGCACGAGGCCCATTATCCATACTCAATCAAAATTTAAATTCCAGCAACATTGTAAAATCAATTCAAATTTCAGCAAAGAAAAGAAACACCTAAAGAATAAAACTATAATACAAATTTGTAAGGGAATCCCAGCTAAAGATTAGTTGCGGCAAAATAAATAAACTCAAAAGACCTAAAGAATAAAATACACAATGTAATTACTTATTGAAATTGCAGAAAAAAATAAAAAGATAAAAAAATAATTACCTCAGTACTCAAATGCTGCGGCAGTGAGGCTGGAGCTGCAAGACGTCTAGAAAGAAACCGTGAGTCGGCGTCGGCGGTCTTTGGTCCGAAATAAATCGACTATGGCGTTGATTTTTATTTTTATTTTTCTAATTTATAAATAAAATGCTACGCACTGAGGCTGATTCCGGGCTCTGGCTGCAGAAAGAAACTCGTCCAACCATATTACCGGAGAAAGGATTGCCGGCAACTTCAAATGCGAAAAAGGGCAAAACCGCTGGAAAGGCTGCTCTATAAAGCGCGAAGCATTAGACTTAGCAAGAACTAGAGAAGATTACAAATACAACCCACAATTAATCGAAAAATACATCAACAGTCTTTCACATTTAGCCCCTCTTTGTCTCCTATTTTAGGACAAAATATGGAGGAAATACACAAAAATGGCTTTTGGACTGTAGCAAATTTTGATATTGACCTTTGATCCAATAAACGAATTAAAAAAAAATTAAGTTAAAAAAAAACTTTACAATAAAAAAACGATTTTACCCTTCAAGACTGTGACTGTCAAACAAAAACTCTCTAGCCGACCGACCAAAAGACAAATCGTCGCACAATCGCCTGAAAATTGACCGACCAACCACCGGCCAACTACAACAACGTCGTAGTGAGTTAAATCGCCGACTAGAAGCACAATCTACACCGGAAAGAACGATACCGGTTAGTTTTCTTGCAGATTTTTGTCAAAATGAAATAATATTACATTTTTTGTTCCGATTAATTTATTGAATAATATGATATTTAATGGGTTTAATTAGATCTTATGAGCATGAGTAGTTAGATTGTGGTCATGCTGGGGTGAAAAATGTGATTTTTTTTGTAATTTTTGTACCTCTATGGCGTCGGCAATGGTGATTTCCGACGAGTTTCGTGAAAGACGGTAAAAAAATAGTCGGTCAACAGTCGGGTTGACTGTTAAACAGTCTGCAATTTTTTTTGGAAAATATATATTAATTTTTATTTTTTTATAATTTTTGTAATTAATTTAATTTCTTATTTCATTAAAACTAAATTATGTTATTTTTTTTTTATAATTGTCTTTTATTAAATATAAATAAATTGAATATTATCTAAAATTAACAATTTTGTGTTGTTCCCTTTTTTTTTATGAAATAATCATTAATTTTTTTCAAATTTATTTAAATAATATAAATATTTTTTACATTTTTTTAAAATGTATTTAATTTGGAATTTTTTGTTTGTAAATATATTTTCCAAATGATTACAAGATTAATTTTCTTTATAATTAATTTATTTTAATTTGATTAAATAATAATGAT
>NW_019230424.1:268600-298042 GCF_002742605.1 Olea europaea var. sylvestris
AAATTAATTTAAACTTCGGGAAGTTTCTGAGATTTACCAAAATTGAAAAAGTAGAAAGCACTTATCAAAAATTCTAATAGTCCTCCGTGTTAAGCTGTTCCTATATTTCAGTCACCAAATTTTTCACTCACCTCAACATCTCTCTCATAGTTCGTTTATGGGTCGAAATGAGGGAATAACAATACAAAAAAATATGTCAGAAAACTACACCATAAGAAGTCGAAAAGAATCCGTTAAGAGGGTCGAACGCTACCACATATACCAAAAGAAGTCGAAAAGAATCCGTTAAGAGGGTCGGACGCTACCACATATACCAAAATGTCCAAGAATTAGGGAAGACGTGGTCACGTGGATAATTAGGCTATAAGATCAAATATATTTTCTTAGAGAGAGTCGAGAATAAGAATAGAGTGCCATCAAATACGCTGCCATTGATTCAAAACCAGAATTATGATAATCATTGATCTGATTACTCCACTAATTTCCTCTGCAATAAATATCATTATACAATTTCCACCCCCAATAAAACGCAATTAATCAGAGATTATATGTATCATAATACAATATACACAACCGACACTCTATCATAATAATGTACGTTAATTTCTCCATTAAAAAACGAATTTTTGAAATTTAAAAAAATTTGATCCAACAACTTCAGTATATGTTTAGCATACAGTATATTGCCGTTTAATTCACCTTACCCGCACCCCAATAGACCCCACCCCACCCCACCCCACACCCAGATTCTATATAAGTTCTGTGGTTTGCCACCATCTCAAATTTATTCTCAATCTGCTTCATCAACCCTTCTGAATTCAAATTCATTTCCATTTTCTTGAATGCACTAATTCTTGAAGGAGAGGCCAATCATAAAAAAGGGCTGCAAATAATTTCTTGATCGGCTAAGAATGTTATGCAGAAGAAGTTCAATTCAGTGTAGCCATGGATCTGTACCAGTGTACCTTAATGTCTATGATCTAACCTGCATTAATGGCTATGCTTATTGGCTTGGTCTTGGGGCCTATCATTCTGGGGTTCAAGGTTTGTATCCCTATCTTGCTTTGCTTCTAAGTCGATATATTTCGTTCATTCGTACAAACCTATTAACTCGATTGCAACATTTCTCGAAGAGCATGTTATGTTACGATTTTAGAAGTTATTTTTCTTACTAACTTTATACTCCAAAGTACTGACTTTTTATTTCATTTTCTATCATCAAAATTATGATTGATTTTATATATTCTGATGAGATTGTGGCAGTTCATGGGGTAGAATATGCATTTGGAGGCCATGAGTATTCAACAACAGGAATTTTCGAAGGAGAACCAAAACAATGTGATGGATTTACATTCAGGAAGTCAATTTTGATGGGATGGACAGATGTGAGTCCTGGGGGAGTCAGGAGACTTATGGAGGAACTTGCACAAAAATACAGAGGAAATACTTATAATCTCATTACCAAGAATTGCAACCATTTCTCCAATGATGTTTGCATTAAACTTACTGGAAATCCCATCCCGAGTTGGATTAATCGACTCGCTAGGTTAGGTAAGTAACTAATTCTATGATTTATTTGAAGAAGATATCATATCATTCAAAATTCTCACATCGCGTATTTTTAGTTCTGACTGTCTTACATTGGTTCCTCGCTGCCTATAATAGTCATTCCTTAGAATCCGGTGAAGACTAGATCGATCTTTAGTATGATTTGATCATAGTTAGCAATCGTCCAATACTCGTGTTAAACATATAGATAGTCATGTTTGTCAGATATACATGCCCTAGAGTTATCAGTATTAAATATACACACGTTTGCCTAATAATCAAATTGTTATTAACAGCTAAAGTGATGTTAGCATTTGATTTCAGAATAATTATGTTTGCTGCAAAAGTGATTGCTTTAAATGAAATGATTCGTCCATGTTTTCAAGTGGAATATGTATTTGGTGGAGCCCCATGTGCATCATTGGTGCTCACTTTTGTTTCAGAAGAATAATTTAGATGCTAATTGATGCTATGGTTAATAAATTTCTCTTTATGATCCACTATAAATTTATTAAATAAATTAATTTTTTTCCTGGTTGATAAATCATATGGTTTCTAGGTTTGTTGTGCAACTGCATAATTCCAGAGAATTTAAATTCCACAAAAGTTTGCCTACACTAAACTGAAGACCAAAGATGTGAAGAAGAGAAGAAGAAACTGAGGAGCAGCTCGAACATATTCCCTACCTCGTCTAACTCATCGTCATCTTCATCGTGTTCTCCGCCGCTTGCCACAACCAGACGTAGTCGAAGCATAAATTCTCTGCCTCCATCTTCGCCTTAGGTTCTTGATTCCATTCCACCCAAACAAGACACAGTGCTAGACAGTAAATATGAAAATATTTTGAATTTTTTTTTTTTTTTTTTCAACTGTAAACTCCACTGACCGAACAAATAATTTACATATCTAATCTTCTTGCCCTTAGATTCTTTTCCTGTAATCTTATGAGGGGTTGCAAAATATTTCAAATCATAACCTTATGTCTTAAGCTAAAAAGACAAGGGAATGTGCACCTTTAAGAACATGTTTTCTCTAACCGCTTTATGCTTAATAATGGCACTTTTGCTTGAATTACTAACCACTGGATTATTTTTGTTGCCAAACTTTTTACTTTTTTAAATGGAAAAGTACCCGAAACTGGACCCACTTCCTTATAGCATCTCCAACGCCATTACTATATTGCTTATGATACAAACCATCAGAACTTTGTAAAAAAGTAATCACAGAGAAACTATATTGGAACTTAAGGAAACTGGAAATGTCTCCATCTACATCTAGAGGTGTAGACCGGGCTGTGGTAGGTAGATCCATGCCGGGCCACCCTCAGCCCTACAGAAAAAATTAGTTGGGATGAACACAGTCCCATCCGCACCCCATAATGCAAAGCATTGGCCTTTTGCGTGCTGGGGGCAGCCAAGCCAATTGTAGACCTCAACATGCACATAGGAAGTAACTAGAGTATGAGAGGGTTCTGAAAAAGTTGCAGAATACAAGATCACGAACACTTTCAGCTTATATATATCTTTGCTTTATAAAATAAAAAATGAACGATAAAGAGGCATTTTTAGTAACAGGAAAGAAGTTTCTAAATGAAAGCAGAATCGAAGTTGCGTAGTTTAATTGGTATTTTTGTGGCAAGTCCAGCTAGCACATACTTTTTGTTGGGCATGTTTGGTAAGTGATACCCAAATCCTCTAGACGATGATGAAAAAGGGAAAAATTCATAAACCATGTATTAACTATGCACAATTCTAAAATCATGTTTTAAGTTTAACTAATGCAAAAATCAGGTTTTTATTTATTTAATTAAATATATTTATTAATTAAATATAATAAGGTCACAATTATACAATTAATGACACGTGTACACAATTATAGGTCACAGATTTATTCATTGGTCACATATCATCAAATTAATTGGTCACAAATTATTTCGAAGTCACGAATCAAAATTTTGATAAGTCACAAATTATTTCGAAGTTATAGATCACAATTTATCTATCGATTTTATAGATCACAACTTATGTCATTGGTCACAAATTTCAAATAATTATAGGTCACGTATCACAAATATAGGTCACAAATGGTTACAAATCCAAAATATTTTAAGTCACAGGTCACGTATTTTCTAATTTGATGATCACAAATTATTTCGAGGTCACGAATCAAAATTTTGATAGATAACAAATTATTTCGAAGTTATAAATCACAATTTATCTATCAATTTTATAGATCACAACTTATGTCATTGGTCACAAATTTCAAATAATTATAGGTCACGTATCACAAATATAGGTCACAAATGGTTACAAATCCAAAATATTTTAAGTCACAGGTCACGTATTTTCCAATTTGACGATCACAAATTATTTTTTTAGTCACAAAATGATCAAATTTGAAGATCAAAGATTAATTATCGGTCACAAACCCCATACACCGATCTCCATCCACCACAATACATGGTCACAAACTCACAAATTATAGAATTTTAAGGTCACGGTTCAAGAGTCCGTCACAAAAACCAAATAGCGGGTCACATACGCCAAATAACCACCGCCTTGCCGCCACCTGAATAACTACACAATCGGCAACCACCATGACCAACAAACAATACAACACGACAGCCAGATCCACTCACCCAACCATCACAGCCACTGCCAACAACATCACCACCGCACCAAGCCAAGCCGACTACTAGCAGCCACCTGCTCCCCTTCAATATACCAACAATACTATACCACAAACATTATATTGACTAAATAACATACCAAAAACCACTACAGAACATACCACAAGCCACTGCAAAACAACACAAACTGTTGCAGTGACCGTATTGGCCTATCGCCTCACACAGCGGCGCTCAAATTGTCACTGCACATCGCGGCTACTGAACTAAGAGTCGCCATTCACAGCAGCGTCGACGTTGGAATCAGCTTCACCTGGCGATGCTGCTGAGAACTCTCAGCAGTCCCCGACGTCAGAGCGTCGATCGACGGTGGGCGCTTTTCACCGACAACAGCAGTAGGATAAGGGTATAGAGAGAGGATTCAACTCGAATGGTAATGTGAAGAAGTTATACGAAAACGATTCAGTGCAGTCGTTCGCAGGGACTATCAGAGAGTCCTCGCGACGTTGCAGCACCGCCGACCGCGTAAACAACTCCAGCCTGTGTCTCATCGAAGAAAGTCCGATTTGCAACGACCCCTGGAGAGGAGAGAGTGAAGAGAGAGACTAGGGATTTTGAAAATGGTATTGGAATTGAATTGGGATAGGTAAATATATTTGATTATTAATAATCAAATCCATACCTGAATATTGAATAAAAAACTTTCCCGGCTGATTTTTGCACTATGATCTTCAAATATCTGGAATTTTGTAATTTCCACGATGAAAAATCTAGGCCCGTTTTAACTTCATAGGCTGTAAGTTTAGGATTGAAGAATTAAATCCATACCACAATTGAAGTAGCCCAATTATGTTGAGTGTTTAGAGGTAATCAGTTTATTGGGCTAGATGCTTAATACCCGACTTTTAGGTAATTTGATTTATCACAAAAAAAGATAGATAAATAAAATCGGTATCTTTCTTCATCTACCTTATCTTGTCATGGATGAGGTCTATCTTTTAGTTAACATAATCTCGCAGATTTTCTATCCTAATCTTGCAAGATTTCTAGGAAATTAGTTCTCCCCACTGAGCATATAAATTGGAGCCTTCATCCTTCATTTTTATCACACCAAAAACAAGAGAAACTCTCCTCCTGCTTAGTGCAAAACAAATCCTCCTCTGCCTTCTTTGTTAAATTGTCTTTGTAACTGATAATGACCTTCAAATTGGAAATACCTTTGTGGTGTGGATCAAGTTTCTGAGCCCAATTAAAAAGGGGAAAATCGTTCTTCCATTTTTCAGTTTTTGGTTTTAAGTTTCTCGAAATTAATCTTTGCAAATCCTTCATTAATTGGTTCTTTTGTTTGATTTATAGGTGGGTTTACTTCACACAACTAAATACCAGAATGAAACACTTTCATTGCAGCAGTATGTATTACAGAAAATTCAGAAGAATTTACTAATTTGATTATAAGCAATGCTGTAGGCAATATAGACTTCGACATGGTTCTCACCTTACACTCATCCAATCGACAAAATTATCAAAGACCAAGGGCCAAGCAAGATCTGGATCATAATTGCTGAAGTCTGGGAAGCTAATCTGTTGCAAGATCATCAAATCAACAAAATTGCATTAATTACAAGGGACAAAAAATAAAAAAATAAAAAAAATACAAATTTAGACTCAATAATTCCCCAAGAAACCCTCTTGTATGCATAAATCTCTGTTAATGTTGGAAACAACTTAGTTTGAAGTGTCTCCTAATTAGTGTATCGGCAGCTTCTGTTAGTCAGAATGCCATCACTGTTTATAACCAAATTGTTTACATAACTCGATCATACAGAGAAGTCACACTTTATGATTTGATGTAAGGTAAAGCATCGAATTACCTCATTACAGAACCGATAGAACCCCATCAATTGATCCAAGTTAATGACCCTGTAATCATTCTGCATCTGCACCAACCATAAATTGTGTAAATAGTAAGTTTTCCTCCGTGCATCTCATCAACTACATAACAGCATAGTACCCAGTAATGTCATCTCAGCAAATACCAAAATAAAACAAAGAAATACTTAAAATTTGAGGTAACAAAATATGGACCAAAAGAATATTCATGAAACCTGAAACATAAAACCAAATTGGAATCTAAAATTTGTTCATTAAGACCATAAAAATCTCGCATTCATTCAAAGGCTGAGATTACATGCATAACCGCAGATGCTCACCTTTAGATACTGAATAAGTGCATCAGCTTGGGGCCGAAAATGCGACCGTAGAACAAGATCCAGCAGTATGCAAATGCATTCAATGTCTATACTCTTCTGCTTTTCCTCTGGAAGTACATACAATACAAAGGGGTTAGCAGGCAGCTGAAATGGGAATTTGAAGAGCCAAACATTGTGTGGAAGCTGAAAAAAGGAGCATACCAGTCAAGCAATATCTAAAAGCGTACGAGTAGAAGTCCACAAAGTTTGATGGCCTTCTGGCCTTGTGACAGGGGAAAAGATAGTAGATTATTTAAAGAACCAATATATAATTACAATCTCACACTAATATTGTGATGCATCACCTAGTACCTCATTAGAATTCATAGTTTCATCTTGTTAGACATCATGTTGTCAAACGACCTCTCAGGCGATGATGAAAACCAATTTTATCAGTCGACATGAATGACTGAACGATAATTCAACATCGAATAATGGATGAACCGACCTAACATTGCTTTACCTATTGGATGGCTAATACTCTTTGTGGCTTGTTGTTTCTTTTTTTTGAACTTAACCCTAGTCGAGCCTACTTACCATATTGTGACTTACCTTAAGTTGGTCATTGAACTAATATATATATTGGTAATTGGTTCTTCTCCTTTGTGCCGTGCTTGAAGAGAACCCGAGAGAGAGAGGTGTTATTCTTCTTCTTTTCCTTCATGCTTCCTGCGAAGTTATCTTCCCTACCAATTGCTTGTGGCTTTGTGACTCTTACCTGTGTGGTATCCATCCTAAGTGTGTGGTAGAATCAACAAGCAAAAGAGGAAATAGCAACCATAGGAAGGGCGGACGCCGGCGGTCGGTCATCCCTCGATTTGGTGTTGAATTCGATGTTTAATGGTTAACTGAGCCCAGAAATCACTTTGGGCAGCTAAAGGAAGATCCTAACACATCTCTAAACAGAAAGTTACAAAACCTAAGACTATCCATATCTCTTTCTCAAGTTCTGGAAGTGCCTTCTTGATTTTACTTATTGTGTCGTGTCTACTTTCAAAGCAAGGCTTGTTCACCACTCTTCCTGAGCAAGTAATAGGATGAGGACATTGAGGAGTATTATTACTATAGTTGAAAAATGTTTAAATGTGCAAGTTCTACAGAAAGACGGGACAGTCTGTGCTTGCGCAAGTGCATGTATTTGGCACGCATATGAATAAAAACATATGACTCTACTTTGATTTTCAATATTTTAATTCCAGGCAGGTAAGCATTCTTGAGTAGAGAATTATATATCGGCATCAACTACCATCCGTCGATGGGCGAAGTGTTGTGTTAAGCATTTGCCATAAACAAGCAAAAAGACGGAAATTCCCTGGAAAAGAAGAACACCTTCTTGTGCTGTCACTTTTATATTAAAGAATTCAATAAGATATTCCCCATTGTGATACAGAAGGTGTAATATACATTTATGAGGTACATCCTTGCAATTTATTCAATAGCGCAAAAGAATACAAACATGCACATTAAGTTGATAAGAAAACAGGAGTTGAAGCTGATAAATTAAACTTAAGCACGTGAATCTATTGAAGAAACAAGAGCGTCATGAGCCAAATCAAAGAACATTAGTAGTGAATATACATTTAAGAGAATGCTAAAGCCTAAAGGTGAAATATCCTTGTCTTTTAGCTTGCATTTTCCTAAAAACATAATCGTTAATGTCAATTTCAATTTTGAAGTATAAAAAGGAAAATATTACAACTCACCAAGCAAGCATTAATATGCGGAAATCAGTATGATCGACTTCCAGATCAGAACAAAGGGACTCAATTCCTTCAGGTCTGCTCTAACATATATTTCGAATCAGTCACGTAAACGCATAGACAAGTAACGTGGGGGAAAAAATATAAAACATCACTAATTCCTCAGAAAGCAACCCATTACTTATGACTATAGTCATAGTATAAAGACACATCTTACGAGCACATTAAAGTAAATGAAGATTGGAACATCTCAATGATTATAAATTTGTACTTCAATTGCTTGAAAACAATTAGAATTTTACAAAATCTGCTTCTTAAAAATGTTGACAGGATCTTAGAGCTGGGAAACTATGAATAATACGTAAAATTGCCCTTCATTAGCTTACCAGATGAAAGGTTGCATACTAAAAATAATGAATTCGTATCTATTACACTCATGTAGTGAGGGAAATAACGGATCAGGTTCCTAACTTCAACTATTATTGAAACTTCCAAAATAAGTAACCAATGCCGTACCTGTGCTTCGCGGGGCCTGAGTCGAACTTCGGAATTTGGGCCCTAGGCCCTAATTCGTAGCAAACAATCCTTTTTTAAAAAAAATAAAATAAAAATTAGAAATTTACGGAATTAAATTTGTTAACTTAAATCAACAATAAAACAACAAATAAATTTTTCGGTGTTCCTTCCTTCTGTTCTCATTAAAGTATTTATTCGTTTATCCAATCTGACTTCGAATTAATGCCTACTCTCTCTCTCTCTCTCTCTTTGAGCTCCAGATGCAGTTTAGGAGCCATGGTATTTGACTCAAGTCACTCGTCAGCTAACAATTACTGAAAAGTGAAAAAAACAAAGGCAAAAAATAAGCTATGAGGATCCCAAAGCAGTCCATGAATAATATCCCAGCAAAGGCCATAGAACAAAGGATAAATGAAAATGATGAAATCTTTATTTTCTTAACTCTCAATTTCTATTTTTATTACTTGGGATTGGGACTAAACCTTGCCACCCCCTTTTTTGGAATAACCTTACTATTAATCAATTCCATGTAAGAAATAAAAACCTTGGTAACTGCAACATCCGCTTCTTTAAGTGCCACTCCACCACTTTTCTGTGAACAAACAATATTTTGTGGAGTGATATTCTTAAAATTGTCTAGTTGCTTCTCGAGAATAGCATATTCATTACAAAACTGATATAAATCTCTCCGACGAATGCAAAGGATCAAGTCCCCGATTCCTTTAATTCTAGGTCTAGAGCTGTCTCAATAGTTTGGATTATTGTGTCATCTAACTTCTAATATTGTGAAGGATCATGTATATGAGATGCCATCTCTAGATAATTATTTGCTTTCAATTAAGGTATCTACAACCAATAACTCGAGTGCCTTTCGAACTAGCAAATATCATTTCCATTACTCTTTTTATAGCCTCATATTTTATTTCAATATGATGCACATCCACAATATGATCCACCACGTCTATAGGCATTTGCTCATGAGACCATTCTGATCCCTTGTGAATCATAGGAAAAAACTCATGTTCAAACAAGTAGCTAAAAGCCCTAAGGCCTACATTATGCAAAAGTCCAGCAAGTTTTCCTTTGTCTTTATGGATTCAATCATAATTAAAGGCTCTGTCCAACTACACTCAAAACAAACACCCTTCTTCTCACACTTATATTCAGCTAAAAGCAAAATTAAAATAAAATTAAAACCTTCTTGAAACAATTCGTAACTTTTTAAGCAATTGAATTGCTTGTATAAAATTAAGCCAGTGAGCCCTATTCAACTTTGAAATGAAATAAAAACCTTTCACATTCTCTTCTTCTATTGTAGAGCTTTGCCATCAAAATAGTACATTATTTTTTTCTCCAAATTACATTTGAATATTTGATTAAAAAGTTAGGAAAATCAAAAATGCCTTCAGAAGATTCAAATTTTCAAAACGGGTGAAAAAAAAAGGAATTTATAGATGAAGTTGAAGAATAGAGCATATCATCAGATTTTGGAAACCGCAAGAAGAAATCAGCCAATAACATTATAACAGCAATTACACTCCAAAATTCCAAAATAAAGGGAAGAGAAAAGGGGAAAAAAACTGAAATACTATATTATGTGCAGGAAAGTGAAAGAAAGAAAAATAATAAATTTATATTTTAGACATAACCTAAACAAAAAGGAGCGGTGAATTGAGAGGTGGATTGTTGACGGTGAATTGGTGAGGACGGACACCACATTAGCTTCGACCACCACCGCTGGACATGTAGGTTTTGCCGTTGATTTCTCGGAGTCTGGAGGTCTTTTCTTTTGAACGCATGAGCATAGTGCGTTTAAAAAAAAAAGTTAAAAAGTGAAAAAATGGGCCCCTAAAATTATGGGCCTGAGGCGGAGGCCTCTTGGGCCTCCCATCAGGTCCGGCTCTGTGAGTAACAAGAGAGAGAGAGAGAGAGAGAGAGAGAGAGAGCTTTCCTCATCTCCATCCCAACAATGGGCACTAAAGATAGAAGTGTTGGGAACCTACTTACACGTGCATAGTGGAATTTGAAATTTATTTTCGATTATCAAGAATTGTCTTTGTGTTTAGATAGAAATTGTGATTAAAATATTACCTTTAGCAAAATTTTCAAACTCCTTTGAGAATCCTGAACACGATCAATCATTATTGTTCATGAAATATTTCTTTCGACTTAAAATTACCGTAAGTGTATGGTACGTTAACAAGTAATAAAAGAATATTAAGTTTTGAGTATCGTCTCACAGAGATCAAGTAGTTCAAGTTTATCTATCTTAGCCTTAACTGAAACAAATTTGTCAAAACAAGAATTTATTCAAAATTATACACTTGAACTAATTCAAAATTATACACTTGAAACAAATTTGTCAAAACAAGAATTTATTCAAAACAAGTTTTGAATATACACTTTCTCTCGAGATGTATTGAACCTATTATTATACACCACTGGTCTATATCTCTAAGACAAATGCATATATAAGAATGCATGTGGTTTTTTAAATATCTAAAGATTCACACAAAGTATAGGGGTATATCTCTATCTTCTATCGGACCCTATGACAATTTATACCTTGTCAAATTTATTTCACTTCTCTCGAACAGATGAAATAAACCACCAACCATCACATAATTACATGCACTTAATTATGAAAGAAAATTATTGTATATAAATTATTCAAACATTCAAATACGTGTTTATTGCCAAATTGCAGACTAGAAATTAATGAAATCACATCATATGGTACATCGATCTCCTAGTACATGAAAACCTAGCCTATCATGAATAAAATAACAGAATACATGATAAATTGAAGAAAAAACATCACCGAATTATGAATTTGTTTGAAATCTCGATGATCTTCGTGTAAATCCTTGTTACTTTGGCTCAAAATTCTCTCCAAGATGTGTTTTCTTGCCTCCCAATGCATTCTGCCTCGAAATATGATGGCTTTAGGCTTTTATATTGCATCCCAATCGAGTTCTAAAAGAGTTATATCGAAAATAGGAAACTGCAAGACCGGACCCTCAATTATGCTCATGCGACCGCATAGGCTTAACAAGGCGTTCTGCCTCAGAATATGATGGCTCTAAGTTTTTATATCGTGCCTCAGTCGAGTTCCAAAAGAGTTATATCGAAAATAGAAAACTGTAGGATCGGACCCCGAATTATGCCTATGCGACCGTATAGGCTTAACCTATGCGACCGCATAGGCTAACAATTTTGGCCCTAAGACATTCGGGAGGCTCCTATGCGATCGCATAGGTTCCCCATTTTTCGAACGTTGATTTTAGTCCTTAAACTTTATTTTCCACATTCTTGGCCTCGTTTCTTCCTTCTTTTCTTTCCCTCTATCAATGTTAACCTCCAATTGGTACTTGACTCGATTGAATCTTTGATTGCTCCTTTGGTTCATCTTTTGGATATTTACGTGTTGGTTCCTTAACTTCCATTTTGGTTCGTTTTGGTCCTTTTTACTTCTTTTTCTCATGAATTCCGCCATTCCCATCACTATACCCTACAATCCAACAATTGAACGAATTTAAGCCAAATTTAAATATTTTCCTCGAGATTTAGTCATGTTTGTGCATTAAATAAGTGCACAAAAACGTACTTATTAAATTTCCCAAACTTGAATTGTTGTTTGTTCTCAAACAAAATAGCGACTTAACTCAAAAACAAACATGGCTCAATAACCTTTCATGTCTCAGGATTGGACTAAGTCTCTTACTTTAATAAAATTGATTAATGCATGAATGAAATCAACCTTTACTTGTTGAATACATACTTGACGTGTGTGTGTGAAGTCATGCCAACATATCAAGCTCATGATTGGTTAAATCCCGACCCCAAAATGGTCAAATATATCCTTACTTCGCTCGAGAGATACACAACCCCCCAAATTTATTCTTTTCACTCAATTATTTCGGGGTTGCGTTTTAAAGTTAAAAGAATACGTGACTGTAGTCCTTACCCTCTCTTTGTTTGGATAGATCTCACCATCACAAGTTCGCATGTCGACAAGTGAAGGCTCTCCTAGATTTGATTGCTTCAACACTCGAGATTAAACTAAGTTACTTGTCTCTCCTTGAATGTGTGATTTTTATCAATCGAATGTCCAAGGGTTTTATCCATAATATCGTATTCTATATTTTTAACATTCTCTACTTTTTTTCATTCGTTTTTTGTGTGTGTCATCTTCTCATTTGCTTTCTATACAACCCGTGTAGCGAACTTTAGACCGATGTTTCCCAAACCAGTTGGCTTTAGGGCACCAAGTTTTACACCATTGCAGGCTTATTCACTCGAGTTACAAAAGCTCGATCAGATGACTTTTTGTTGACCTCTTTCCTTCTTGCTTTCTATATGACTCATGTAATGAGCTTTGAGTCGATGACTCCCAAACCAGTTAACTTTAGGGTACCAGATTTCTAGATATCCTTAAAGGCTTACTTGTTCGAGTCATAAAGGCTTGGAAATGTGTCATATTTTCATAACCTAGATTTATGTCCCTTTATTATTTTTCTAGACATTTAGTCTCTAGAATCAACCCCCAATTTAAGACTTTATCCTAGTTTTCATCTCACTTGTTTAGGCACTCCACACAGCGTAATTCATGTACGAAGCCCCCACTTATCTCAATGTCCCCCCATAATTGTTAAATCTTATCCAAACTATTCACTTTGGTTTATGGGTGTACATTCATTTATGGTTTAATATAATCAAGGTTTTCTGGTTTCTCCTGTTTTTTTTTTCAATCCCAATCACCCACCTAACATGTATGGCATGAGTGGCGTGCATATGGAATGTCAAGTACTGCATCAACAAGTATCAGTTAATCAAATTCTGTACCATATCCACAGCTCCTAACACAAACATTTTCCAATAATCACATTATTGCCGGCAAGATTATCAAATCCACGCAAGTATGCAATGAATTTAATACAACATATTGATCCAATAATCACTCATTAAGCACACAATATGCAACTAGTAAGAAAGTATTGATGGACTGTGATTGTTTCAAAAAGGATTACATTATGCCTATAATTTAATTTCCAAAACGTGTCACCATTCAAAATATGCCACCCCCCCAAACTTAAGTACATTGTCTTCAATGTGAAAAATAAAAGCTTCAAAAAGGCATAATTTGAAGGACAAGTGCGAATTAGAAGTAGCAAAATGAGTTAAATAAAACTTCCCTGATCACTGTGGTGGTGGTGACTGATAACTGGGTCCCGCGGTGTCGTTACCCGGTGGATGTGAGAAATGAGCCAAGATCTGCCTTAGTAGGTCTGACTGCTAAACCCACTCTGCTTGCATGGCTCTCATTGTGCTACTCTATACTCTAACTTCACCCTCCATGCCTCGCATTCGGTCCCAAGTGTCATTCACTCTTATTTGTATTCCATCCACTCTACCCACATATATATTCCGCCATTCGTTCGTAGTTTCCATCTCTCTCCTAGCTGATCGGGCCTCCTGATATGTAGATTGCGCCATGGTTTGAGTGGTACTAATATCACATTGGACTGTCTGCATGTCAGTCGTCAAAGCTGCCAACGTCTGCTGTAGATTCTGTATGTCGCGATTGATCTCCGTGGTGATGGCGAATATATGACGTTTTAATTGTGTATCGACCTCAACCTCTAGTGGTGATGCCTGTGGCATCTTCTGATCTGTAGGGGCCTAGCCCTGCTCTGCCTGCCGCCTGCGACGCTCACTCTCTTCCTTTTCTCTGTGCTTGACCCTAGCTCTGTCTTGAGCTTCCAAAGTACCGCGCTTTATAAGGGGGCTAGGTTTAGCAGTCGCCTCCCCTGGTACAATGTTGATTCCCGCAGCCCTACATATGCCAGTGATGAGGCTAGGAAAAATCATAGAGCTATGTCTGTCTTCCTAAGTTCCCATATAATGTATCTGATCATAGTATAGAGTTGCGAGGTCAATTTTATTTCCCTAAACCAAGTGATAAATGAATCCGGTTGTGGCATCTGTAAATGTGGTCTTGTATGAGGTTGGCTCGATGTTATGGCACATAAATAGCCACAAGATGGCTATCGAATGTGTCAGCTCAATCTAATGCCATTAAGTAGTGCGAAGTGACCATGATTCTCTCATCCCAATAAGATTTCTACAACTTCATTCCAATTGAATTCGATCGGGACGGGGATATGTTGTCCCAAGTTAGCTGATAATAGTCGTGTATAACCTCTAGCGAGCACATTATCTACTTTCCCCTCACCCATGTCTAATGCAGGTGTTCAGGCCTGTTGTGTCAATTCAGTATTGAAGTTTGCATAGAATTCGCCCACCAATGTTTCATAGATAGGGTGTAGACGCTCAACTATCCTTTCCCAACCCAATTGTCGACAAAAGTACTCAATTCATAGCCTGGGAAATCCTTTAACTTAACTGGCCGTTCTGGAATCATAACCCATCGACTTATGATGTTTTGATACTGTGCTGCAGCGTCAGAATTCAAGAACCTTTGTATGTCCCCTTTGAGCTCTCGGTTGCATGTCGTTCCTGATGATGGGCCGACTTTTTCTTTCTCCTTGGAAGTTTGTTTTGGAGGCATCCATGAAAGTTGTAAAATAGCATTCATTAAGCCTTTTGTTGAAACCCGATAAATGAAATGAGATCAGTAATGTACGTATTTCATGAATCTCCCAAACTTGCTTCAACATGCATGTATAAACATTGGTGTGCAATATTCAAAACATGATACTCAAGATAGCAGCAATATTGTGAGAATAGAAAAAACTAACAAAATTAGGCCCAAATGCCCAAATATGCACATCATGAAAATTTGACCCATGATCAAGTGCGCACTTTCAACCCCGGGCATTATCGAGAAATATCGAAATTTTCTCCGACAATCCATGCACAGGAAAGTATTCAATGAGATCTAGCACATACTCAAATTTCAAATCAATCGAATTTCGTTTGGTGTGTCAAATTATGTGCCAAAGTGGGTGACGTGAGGTGTCGTGACATGCCGTGACCTAACCATGTGCCTATGTGTTGCGAAATGGATTTTCTGTTTCACATGGCCTTTCATGTGATATCTCATTACCCAATTGCTATTCACTTCTATTTCAATGCATGACAAAAGCATAGTTCACAAAATTGCATAAAGCTTGTCACTTAGGCATTTAATCAAACACATTGTGAAATTCTCTTAACTTTAGCTATTGATACTCTATCATGTAGCTCCCATATTCACATATCAATCATACGCATAACAAAAGACCCAATCTTCATCAAATATCTACTCAATAGAAAGAAAAGTTGCCCCAATTTCGGAATTGATGGAATAGGGTGTAGAGAATTTACCTTGCAAACTTGTAGAGATTTGGAACTATAATACCACCACAAAGTGGATGCAAGATGTGTTTTTAATGTAAGTTATGAATTGTGATGAGTTGTGGATCTCGTGTTGGAGGTGTGTGAGAAAGAGCTAAGTAGAGAGGGAGATGGGTGAGAGAGTTGGGGAGGGGGTCTTGGTGTGAGTTTGAGGGTCGTGTGTTTTTATAAAAAAAAAAAAAAACTAAAGTTAAAAAAAAAATTCGTTTGTACTCTATGCGACCGCATAGAGTATTTCTATGCGGTCGCATAGAGTTAAATTGGCCCTGACCACATCTATGCGGCTGCATAGATGTTTAGTCTATGCGACCTCATAGACTAAACGTCCATTTTTTTTTACGTTAATAAATAAATAAAGTAAAAAAAAAAATTGATTTTCCCCCAAGAACACGACTTCAACCAACTTTGGTTTTCAATTAGTACCTTGACCCGACCTTTTAACACCCCAAACTTTTCAAAGTTAGATTTTTAAACTTCTTGGTGCGTGTGTGAGTTTTAACTTAGTGCCAAAACCACTTTGAACTCTCAATCACACATTAGTCCTTTAAATTTTTGAAATGACCTTTTGTCTTGAAGTGCATAAATGTCACACCCAATCACCCAACAACATCTTCAATCTGTCTTAACTCGTGCTTAATGCCTAGGGACTCGTGTGAACTGTGCTTAGACTCTATTGATATGCAAGGATGATCGATGACCTAACTAAAAATGCAAGTATGAAATTAAAATTTCCTAAACTAATGCAAACAAAGATAAAATAAATAAAAGGATACAACGGGTTGCTTCCTCCTCAGCGCTAATTTATAGTCGATAGCTCGAATATTCCACTTCTGCTTCAATTAGGCATTCCGAGTTGAACAGTGGACTTTTATTTGGAAAAGTCTCCGTCCCAGTAGTATTTCAATCTTTGTCCATTAACTGTGAATGTTCCTTTTGTTTCATGGCTGACTTGTATAGCTCCATACGGCAGAACTTTCGTGACAGTGTAAGGGCCCGACCACCTTGATCTTAATTTTCGAGGGAAAAGCTTGAACCTAGATTATATAACAGGACTTTTTGCCCCACTTCGAACTCTCGTCTCTGAATGTGTAGATCATACCACTTTTTGGTGCGTTCTTTGATAAGCTTCCAATTTTCATATGCTTCCATTCTGAATTCACCAAACTCATTGAGTTGCAATAAATGCTTTTCACTGACGGCCTTCAAATCCATGTTCAACTGTTTCATAGCCCAATATGCCCGATATTCTATTTCCAGTGGAAAGTGGCACGCTTTTTCAAAAACTAGGCGGAATGGAGACATGTCTATCGGTGTCTTGAATGCTATCCTATATGCCCACAATGCACGTCCAACTTTTTAGATCAGTCCTTTCGGGAGGAATTCACTGTGACCTCTAATATTCTCTTCAGTTGCCGATTGGACACTTCGACTTGCCCATGGGTTTGTGGATGATATGAGGTTTCTACACGGTGTTTAACCCCATATTTACTCAATAATTGCTCGAATTGGCGATTGTAAAAGTGTTTACTCCCGTCACTGACTATTGCCCGCGGTGTGCCATATCTGGTAAAGATATAATTATTTAAGAATCCAATTACCATTTTCACGTTGTTCGTTGGCAATGCAACTGCTTCCACCCGTTTTGGCACATAATCAACTGCTACTAGGATATACTGATTTGAAAACTATGGGGAAAATGGTCCCACAAAATCGATTCCCCAGACATCAAATATCTCTACCTCCAATATGTTGTTTAATGGCATCTCATTCTTTTTTGAGATGTTTTCAGTGCGTTGACATCTATCACACCTCTTAACAAACTCAAAGGTGTCTCTGAACAATGTAGGCCAATAGAATCTTGATTGTAAGATCTTAGCGGCAGTCTTTGAAGCTCCCAGGTGCCCCGCATAGGTAGATGAATGACAATGCTCAAGAATTTCAGGTACTTAATCTTCAGGTATACACATTCTCACAATTTGATCAGCCACTCGCCTATAAAGAATAGGATCTTCCAAAAATAATATTTTTGTTCGGTAAATAACTTCTTCTTCTGGTGACTCGAGTAATCGGGCAGTGGAATTGACTTAGCCAAATAATTGATGATAGCTGCATACCATGGGGCTTCTTTTGCACTGAACATCTGCTCATCTGAAAATTTTTTGTTGATATTCACTAACACTTCCTGTTCTTCATGCTCTAATCTTGATAGGTAATCTACTACCACAGTTTCAATGTCTTTCTTGTCCCTAATTTTAATGTCGAATTCTTGCAACAGTAATACCTAACGGATTAATCTCGGTTTAGCATCTTTCTTTGTCATTAGATACTTTAATGCAGCGCGATCTGTGTAGACTATGAACTTAGACCCCATGAGATATGATCTGAATTTGTCAAAAGCATAGACCACCGCTAAGAGCTATTTCTCAGTGGTTGCATAGTTGATCTGGGCATCATTCAACGTTCGGCTTGCATAATACATCACATGGAAGATCTTGTTCTTTCGCTGTCCCAGTACTACACATACAGCATGATCACTGGCATCACATTAACTCAAAAGGCAACTCCCAATCGGGTGCTACAATTATCGGCGCTGACGTGAGTTTCTCCTTCAAAGTGTTGAAAGCTGTCAGACATTCCTCATTAAATTCAAAAGGCATGTCTTTCATTAACAGGTTGCAGAGGGGTTTGGTGATTTTTGAAAAATCCTTTATGAATCTCCTGTAGAATCCAGCATGTCCCAAGAAGTTGTGAACCCCTTTAACTGATGTTAGTGGCGGTAACTTTTCAATAACCTAAATCTTTGCCTTATCCACCACAATCCCTTTTGCTGAGACCCGATGCCCAAGTACGATCCCTTCTTGCATCATGAAGTGGCATTTTTTTCAGTTTAATGCTAAATTGATTTTCCTGCATCTTTGTAATACCAGATTCAAGTGTTCCAAACACTCGTCAAATGAAGACCCGAAGATCGAGAAGTCGTCCATAAATATCTCTATAAATTTCTCTATCATGTCTGGGAAAATCGCCATCATACAATGTTGAAAAGTGGCAGGGGCATTGCAAAGGTCGAAAGGCATCCTGCGTTATGCGAAAGTACCGTAAGGGCATGTGAATATAGTTTTCTCTTAATCGTTTGGTGTCACTGGTATCTGATTGTAACCTGAATACCTGTCGAGGAAGCAGTAATGTGAGTGACCTACCAATCTCTCCAGCATTTAGTCTATAAATGGAAGGAAAAAGTGATCTTTTCTTGTTGTTGCATTTAGTTTGCGGTAGTCGATACAAACCTTCCATCATGTGATTGTTCTGGTCGGTATCAACTCATTCTTCTCATTGGGCACTACTGTTATTCCTCATTTCTTTGGCACCACCTGAACTGGGCTAGTTCATACGCTGTCTGATATTAGATAGATGATTCCAGCATCAAGAAGTTTGAATACCTCTGCTCTGACCACTTTCTTCATATTTGGGTTCAACCTTCACTGACTTTCTATGGTTGCCTATAAATTTTCTTCCATGAGAATCTTATGCATGCACAGTGAAAGGCTGATCCATTTGATATCTACTATGGTCCATCTAATTGCTGTCTTATTCTCCCTGAGTACTCTAAGCAGTTTCTCCTCTTCCACTTCACTGATTGTGTTTGAAATGATCACTGTAAGTGTACACGACTCCCACAAGTATGCATATCTGATATGAGGCGGTAGCTGCTTAAGTTCTAATTTCGACAGCTGCTGATCGGACGATAGTAGTTTTGTGGTTCCCGTCCCAAGCTCCTTAAAATGTCTTTTGCGTGTGTATGGTGGGTTAGTGTCCAAAAATCTTGCACATGTTTCCATCTCCATTCAATTGGATTGTGTTGACTGCGAATGTGCAATGCAAGCTTCATACGCATTTGATGGGTTATGTAGCAAGAATGAGTCTTGGACCACCTTGTCAATCACGTCTATCTGGAAACAACTATCTGTCACTGTAGGTAGTTTCATTGCCTTGAAGACATTAAACGAGATCTGTTCTTCTCCTAGTCTCAAAATCAACTGCCCGTTCTGAACGTCGATTAAGGCTCTTCCTATTGTCAAAAATGATCTGCCCAGTATTAATGGAATGTCTTTGTCCTCTTCCATGTCCAAAATTAGGAAATCCACAGGAAATATGAATTTTCCACCTTGACAAACACGTCTTCAATTATTCCCCTGGGATGTGTTAATGACCTATTAGCCAGCTACAGCGGTACAATAGTTGCCTTAGCATCTTCCAAGCCAAATTTCCAGAAAATAGATAAAGGTATTAAATTTATACTTACACCAACATCACACAAAGCTTTATCAAAATAAACTTCACCAATCGTGCAAAGAACAGTAAAACTCCCTGGATCTTTCAATTTTGGTAGGAGCTTTTTCTGAATTCTGGCGCTACATTCCTCTGTTAGTATTATTGTCTCGTGATCCCCTAGCTTGTGTTTATTTGATAATACGTCCTTCAGGAACTTTGTGTAGCTAGGCATCTGGAACAGTGCATCAACAAGTGGAATGTTGATATAGAGTTTCTTGAAAATCTCAAGAAATTTCTTGTATTGTTGCTCTAACTTATGCTTCTTTAGCCTCTGTGGAAAAGGTATGGGAGGATCATGAGGGTTAACGGTTGCTTTACCTTGTGTTTTGCTTAGTTTTTCAGCTGGGACGAATTCCTCTATCTGCTCGTCATGCTCTATAGGATCTTCTATCGTTGGAGATTTTGTTTCTTGATTTACACCCGACCTTTTTACATGGATTTTCAGTAGCTGCTTTCCACTTCGAGTTGTAATTGCATTAGCATGCTCCTTCAGGTTTATTTCCGAGTTACTTGGTAAGCTACCTGGTGCTCTGCCGGTCAAAGCAACTGTCATCTGTCCCATTTGAGTCTCTAAATTTTAAATTGCGGCATTCTGGTCTTGAAGAGTGGCCTCGATTTTCCTCATGAATTGATTGTTTGCTTCCATTTATTGATTAGTCTTCTCAATGAATTTATCAAACATCTCTTCTAATTGAGGCTTTTTCTCTAGCTGCTGATATTGACCCTGTGGCTTATTCTGGTTTTTATTACTTCAAGAGAAGTTGGGGGTGCTTTTTCCAACTCGAATTATATGTTTTCCTATATGTGTTATTTTGCTGCCGCTGTCTCCATTGAGCAAAATCTATCTGCTCTACTC
Source organism: Olea europaea var. sylvestris (assembly GCF_002742605.1). Taxonomy (NCBI): domain Eukaryota; kingdom Viridiplantae; phylum Streptophyta; class Magnoliopsida; order Lamiales; family Oleaceae; genus Olea; species Olea europaea. Next base: position 289,787 of record NW_019230424.1, read on the forward strand.
GTTGCACCAAGATTGGACATTCTATTGTTAAATGTTCGGCTCCACATTTTTCACAACTGGCCTTTTTCGACTGTGCTATTGTAGCTGATTATGTCATATTTTCTACCTTGTGAAATAATAAATCAATTTTTGCAAACAAGGCGGAATAAACATCCACTTCATAAACCCCCAGTGTCTTCTTCTGAACTGCTCATTCTGATGTCTACATAGCTAAGTGGTAGTCATAGTCTCGAAAAGTTTCAGTGCCTCATCAATTGTCTTTATGGACAACGATCCATTAGAAGAGGAATCAACCATGCTTTTGAAAGCTGGGAGTAATCCCGCATTGGACCTGAAGTCCCTTGCTAATTCCATGGTGTGGACATTTTCGCAACATATTCTTGAGCCTATTCCAAGCTTCATCGAAATTCTCCAAGTCACCTTGATGGAAGACAGAAATGTCATGCTTGAGCTTTGCAATCTTAGCAGGTGGGAAGAACTTAGTGCAAAATTTCTAGGCTAGATCATTCCATGTAGTGACGCTTGCGATTGGTTGTGAATCTAGCCATTCAATTGCCTTGTCACGCAATGTATGTGGAAACAATCTTAATCTGATTGCATCGTCTGAGATTCCTTGATATCTAAAGTGTTGGCACATCTTCAGAAATGGAACATGCGTATGTGGATTCTCTTGAGTTCTTCCATAGAATTGATGGCCGTTTTGAAATAATTGTATCACATTAGTCTTCAGTTGGAAGTTCGGCTGTCCAAACGGTGGATACACGATGCTCGACTAGCTTTGAATTATCTGAGGGGTCACGAAATCTTCTACGAGCATATTTCCTTCATTCGCTGCCCTTTCTTCATTGGCCTGAAAAATTGGATTGTTCTGCACGTTAGCCATTTGTTGCTGTGCCTCTCTATTTTCTTGCTGCCTTCGATGTAGAGTTCGTTCGATTTCTGGATCAACTGGGATCAATCCTTCTTTAGCGGACCTTAAAATGCAAATTTGCGAGAAGAGTCAAAAGGAGTGCTTAGATGTTAAGATGAAATAATAAATAGAACAAATCAAAATGAAATGAAATAAAACACAACAAAATAACAGAAAATGCAAATATGAATGTTCGAATTAGTGCCAATATAAATAAAATTAAACAAATACTCAATCCCTGGCAACAGCGTCAAAAACTTGTTCACGAAATATTTCTTTCGATTTAAAATTACCGCAAGTGTACGGTTCGTTAACAAGTAATAAAGTGAAATATTAAGTTCTGAGTATCGTCCCACAGAGATCGAGTAGTTCAATTTTATCTATCTTAACCTTAACCAAAACAAATTTGTCAAAACAGGAATTTATTTTTAGAAAAACCCTATTTATGAAAACCCTAATTCATGCAAACTTGATGGTTGGAATGAACTCAATATGCAAAATAGTATTTTAACGAATTAAAATGCAAAGTAAATGTTTAGGACGCAAATTGATTGTATTCAATGAAAATTAAAAGCACTAGGATCACGAATTCTCATGCAATGATCACTCTTAACCCTAATTTCACAAAATGACAACACGATTGAATTATTGAAGAATCAATGCTCCTAAATCTATTCAACACTCTCTCTCGAAATTTATTGAATATATTCTTATACATCACTAGCCTATATTTCTATGACAAATGCATATATAAGAATGCATGTGATTTTATAAACATTTAAAAATTCACGCAAAGCATAGGGATATATCTCTATCCCCTATCAGACCCTACGACGATTTATACCTTGTCAAATTTATTTCTCTTCTCTCGAACAGATGAAATAAACCACCAAACATCACACAGTTACGTGCACTTAATTATGGAAGAAAATTATTGTATGTAAATCATTCAGACATGCAAATACGTGTTTATTGTCAAATTGCAAACTAGAAATTAAAGAAATCACATCATATGGTACATCGATCTCCTAGTACATGAAAAATTAGCCTGTCATGGATAAAATTATAGAATACATGATAATTGAAGAAAAAGTATCACTAGGTTATGAATTTGCTTGAAATCTCGATGATCTTCGTGTAAATCCTTGTTACTTTAACTCAAAATCCTCTCCAAGATGTGTTTTCTTGCTTCCCAATGTGTTCTGCCTCAAAATATGATGGCTCTAGGTTTTCATATCGCGTCCCAAACGAGTTCCAAAAGAGTTATATCGAAAATAGGAAACTGTAGGATCGGACCTCGAATTATGCCTGCATAGGCTTAACCTACGCGGCCGCATAGGCTAACAATTTGGCATTAAGACATTCAGAAGGCTCCTATGTGATCGCATAGGTTTCCCATTTTCCGAACGTTGATTTTAGCCCTTAAACTTTATTTTCCACATTCTTGTCCTCGTTTCTTCCTTCTTTTCTTTCCTTCTATCAATGTTAACCTCCAATTGGTACTTAGCTCAATCGAATATTTGATGGCTCCGTTGGTTCATCTTTTGGATATTTGCATGTTGATCCCTGAACTTTCATTTTGGTTCGTTTTTGTCCTTTTGCTTCTTTTTCTCTTGAATTCCGCCTTCTCCATCACTATACCCTACAATCCAACAATTGAATGAATTCAAGCCACAGTTGAAATATTTTGCTCGTGCCTTAATCATGTTTATGCATTAAATAAGTGCACAAAAATACACTTATCAATTATCTCTCATCTCCTTCGGATCTTGATCTACCACGATCCTTTCTCACCACAATTGCTTAATTGCTTAGTCTTTAATAGTATTCCACACGAGAGAACAAGAATGAGAAATTACGATTTTTCTTATTCTTCTCTTGTGCTAACAAAATTATGAATGAATGTTGTTGTATTGTTATCAAAATCTCAAATCTTAATTATTTATTTATAGATGTTTAATTGACATTGACCCAACCTTAAATCTAAATAGGCCTATTAGTTAATTAATTAATCTTGATCCATAAATAAACAAACCAATTAACTAATTCTACAAATATTCTACGCTTGTCAATTAATTAACTCGTTAATTTCATTATTGTAGTTCTCGCATTGTGTGTTTGAACTATTACATTCATGATCAAGATGTCAAAGGACATGAATTATTATTTCGATGTAATCGAAATACGAAAAATAAAAACTTTCCTTTTAATTTATCATTAATTTATCTATATTAATTAATTCATATTCGTCGCCTAAGATTGACACCTAAGAATTTATCAAGGCAATAAATGTAACGAGAAGTGTTATGTGAATTGACAAAATCAAACTTATTCAATTATCATGAAACTATAATTCTTTTGTCAATATAACCTAAGGATGGCAACGAGCCGGCTCGCAAGTCGAAAATCAAGGCTCGGCTCGAGTTTTTCGAAAATGGGCTTTTTTTGGCTCGAGCCGACGCAAGCAAAAGCTCGGCCAAAAAATCGAGGCTCAGATCGAGTCAAGCCAACTAGTTTCCCCCCCCCCCTTTTAAAAGGCAGCCTGCGACCTTTGTTTATAGGCAATCGATTGCCTTTACAAAGGCAGTAGCCAGCTGCCATACTTTTTTTAATTTTCGAGCCAGCCCGCGAGCCACACGGGTTGATCCCAAGATGGGGCTCACCCTGAGCCTCGAGCTGAGCTGGCTCGAGCTTTTTGCGGGCTGAGCCCTCAAGCCTTTTTGTCATCCCTAATATAACCCGATCAATTACGAGATATGGAGACGTGTCAATCTCAATTTAATCGATCATATCTTTCACCCTGCTCTTAAATCAATTGTCGTCGAAACACTTTTCGACTTATGAACTCACATAGTCAAGGATTTCGATATCAACTTAAGCAAATAAATGCAGATCATAATCTCTTACTAACTAAGAATGACAAATTTTATATTGATCATTCACATCTATTATATGATTCATCATATTCGAAGCAACTCTTGACAGAGCAATATCCAACATTATCAAAGTATGATGACCCTCTATGTTAAGTCGAAAGATCAATTCCAATATCGAATGTTAAAGATTAACTACTGACACTGAAATAATTATTCATGTAAAATCTCTGTAGCAGATCTCCAATATTTTGTTCTCTTAACAAAACATAAACTCGTCGATTTAAACGTAGCTACATTGTAACTTGTGAGATCAACTACTCATTTCATAAATGAGAAATGCTATGCGTGCTGATCTATCCAAAATAACGATATTCGTATCTTGATATTATTTATGATCATGGATTATTTAAGATTTAGTCATATGTAACTTTTGTCTCACAATCACAATGTGATTAACAAGTTATCAAAACTTAAATCTACGGATTTTATAAATCTAATTTATTAATAATAATTCAATTAAATAATAGATCTACCATAAATAAAATGCATTTGATCAAATGATAGTGATTACATCCTAAAGTCGATTAGACCTAGTCACCTAGGGCATAATCTTATAAGAAAAATAAAGGGGAGATTTTTATAAATGGCCTACTACTATTCATTTTTGGTAAAATGTCTATAATACCCTTAATGAAAGGATTTGTCATATTTTGCACAAGATATCCTTAATTTATTGGGATAGTTCTAAATTCCTCTATTTCTCTCATTTCGAGTTTTAATATATAATTCCATCCTTTGATATAATAAATTAGCATAATCTGTCATATAATTGTCATGTAATTTACTAAGATTATCATATTCTTTAGATGAAATATCCATAATCTCTAGTTGAGCAAAAATATTTCTTATTTTTTTCAATAATTTTTCTAACAGATTATCTAATCCTTTAATTGTATAACCTGGCATTATTCAGATAATTCTTTGCAAGCTTTATGAATAATAATAACATGTTATATAAGTTTTTTGCAAACATGAAAAGTAATAATCCCTACGATTCTTTCAAGATATTAGAAGAGTTCTTTCTAAATTTAACAAAGACAATAATTTTACCTTACTCTTGATCTTAAATCTGTATTCTTAGAATCGAGTGACCTTCAGGCTCTGAATCTGCAAACTGCTCCCTCAAGCGGCCTTTTGCCTAAATGGGAATTCTGCTATTTCAGCTTCTTGCCCTCACTATATCTTTTCTTAGAATTAAGAGTAAAGATCTTAAGTAAAGAAAATTATCTCTTTGTTAAAGTAAGAAAGAAATTATCTTCTTCAATCTATCAATAATCTATGGGATAGGAGGTTTAGAAACTCATATTTTTCTGATATCAAAAGATTGAGATTTTATTTCTATAATGATTTATACAAGGTTTCTATTGTATACAAGGGGTTTCCAGAAAAACTGGTTTTGAAAAAAATTTAAGGAAAGAGAATGGTTTCTAACTCGAGATGCCCCATTCTTTCCTTAAAAACCTCTATTTATACATGACTCAACCTTACTATTATTGATATATTACATCATTGCATACATCAGAATTTTGAAAAAAGGCTCACATGCCTCTCTATTCTTTTCCTCCTGGGGTCTACATCTTCACATGCATTTTTTGCTTTTTCATCAAAGTGGCATCTTTTCTTCTATCATTGCCTTGTCATCTTTGGCTTCATATGCAGCTGGCTGGATGCTTTTCTATTATTGCTTTTCCATCTTTGTCTTCATACGCAGCTGGCTAGATGCTTTGGTAGTGGTAGGTTATTTTCCATCCATCAATCTTTCAATTTTGTCTACATGTGGGGCACTCCCTCAATCTGCATGATTCTTGAATTGTTGTTGGACTTCCACTAATTTGATGGGTATCAAATTTCTGGATGTATTCTTTCAAAATGGTAGATTTTTCTTTTCCATTATTTATAAGGAGTGTCCATCCTTCATATTGGCATAAACATCTGAACTTTTTATCATATAAGTTCTTTGCAATGTTGTAAAGAATTTTCATCCTCAAAACTCTTCGAGATTTTATCCATGATTTATTGATTTTAGGCAGTGGTTTATTATTTCGGCCAACTTCAATCTGGAAATCCCGGCCAACATATCCAATTGTAATAATATGTTCAGCAGGATAGTATATCCTTCCATCAACTTCGGGACTTATTGAATAAAATTTGATATAAATCGATCTTCCTTGGGCAAATTTTGAAACTTCTTACCTGAATATAACATCAAATTTTTCAATTTCTTTTAAATCTTTTCCTGGATAGATTAAATCCAGAAATCCATAATCTGCTGCCATCTTGACCATGAAAGGGTCTGCATCTTTGGTAATTATTAATCTGGGATAAACATGATCTCCTGATACAATAAAATAAGATTCATTTTCTTCCAATTCATAAACAATCTTAGCAAATGATCTATATTTTTCTTCTTTTGAAGATAAAGGGGTATCATCATCTTCATCAGTTTTGATTCTTATAACTCTTGTATGTTCATCACCATTTTTTATAGTCACCTTCCGAGGACTTGCTATATCTCGTTTGATATTGCTGGGTCCACTGCTGCTTCCTGGCTGTGTACCTGTTTGTATTTTTGAGATTGTATCAATTGACATTTCCTGTTTGGTATCTAATTACTCGAATTGTGAAGTAATATCAACAATTCTGTCATTCAATTCTTTGGTATATTTGGAATGAGAATTAGAGATTTCCATCAACAACTTGACATTTTGTTGGATAGTTTCTGTCATTTCCTCTAACTGCTCAATTCCAATTTTCATATCTTCAGATTCTTCCATGAGGAATTTCATTCGTCTGTTGACGTCTATTAATGAATTTTTGATATTATCCATCTCTAAATTCGATGTTCCTGCTCAAAAAATCTGCAAGATAATTATTTGTTCCTTTAATATGAACAATATCAAAATTGTAGAATGATAAATATGCTTGCCATCTGTGTAACCTCTATATTGAGGTTCCATAGGTAACTTATTTCTAATAAGACCTGTAACTTGAGAATTATCAGTTTTAACAATGAATTTTTTAGATAAAAGAAATAATGAAAACTTTTTTATTTCTCTAATAATTGCTAACAATTCTTTCTCATGGGTAGTATAATTTATTTCTGCTTGGTTAAAAGTTCCACTTGAATATTTGCATATTTCATTTAAATCTGTTTTTAATATAGCTGCTCAATATTTATCCGAGGCATCAGTATTAACAATTAAATTATCTTTTTCATCTGGTAATCTTAATTTTGGTAAATTTTTACATTCTTCTTTTAATGCTTTAACAATTTCAGTATGTTCTTTATTCCAACCTTTAGTATTTGTTTTCCTAAGTAGAATTTGTATCTTATGTCTCTTTTTTTAGATATTTTCAATAAATCGTTCAGTATAGTTTAAACATCCTAAAAATTTTTGTATTTGTTCTTGGGATTTTAATTCATCTGGAAAGCTTTCTATCTTTTTGGATATATGAGTCTGTAATTTTATTCCTTTTCTATCTATTGATAATACTAAAAAATCTATTTATTGTTTCTCTATTATAGATTTCTTTTTAGAAAGTACAATCCCTTCCTTTTTGCATTCATTTATAAATTGTAATAAATGATTCCTATATTCTTTTTTATTATTAGAGCATATTAGTATATCATCAATATAAACAATAAGAAAATCACTATACTTTTTGAATATATTATCCATCTTTCTTTGATATATTTGTGGTGCATTTTTTAAACCAAATGGCATAACTAACCATTCATATTTTCCTTGAGGTGTACTAAAAGCTGTATATTGTATACTATCTTCTTCCATTTTTATTTGCCAGAATCCTGATTTACAATCAATTTTGGAATAATATTGTTTTCCTTTTGCAAGGTTTATTATGACTTTCTTATTTGGTAAAAAGTAACCATCAAATTTAGTATATTTATTTAATTCCTTATAATTTATTACCATTCTAGCTTTTCCTCTAACCTGCTCAGAATGTTTCATAACCATAAAAGCTGGACTACTATGAGGTCCATTACTGTGTCTAATTAGCTTTTATTCTAATAGTTCTTTTATCTGAATTTTAAATTCTTGCATATCCTGTAAGGTATACATCATTGGTCTAACTCTTATTATAACATTTTCTGTTAATTCTATTTTAGCTTTAGGATGATATGGTTTCCAAAATAATAATGGATTTTTCCATAATTCTTTTCTAATTGTTCTATGATTTTTTCCATACTTATCTCTATTTCTGTTTTTAGGATCTTTTTATATGATAGTTTTTTATTTTTTAGTTCATCTTGTACTATTGGTCGTTTTTCCCATTTATCACCACGCTGGGCTGGCTGAACTCTGTAGGGTCTAAATTCTCTTGATATTTTTAATAGATGTGCACAAGGTGTTTGTAACATTATCATGTAATTATTTTGTTTATAATATT
>NW_019230424.1:298122-298603 GCF_002742605.1 Olea europaea var. sylvestris
TATACTTTGTTTATTATGACTTGTTTACTACCAAGTATTATATTAACTTTTTCAGCACTATCAATTATTTAAGTACTTTCTCCAGTTACTCCTGTTATTTTTATTTTACTATTTTTATTCCATGATTTTATTAAGAAATTTTTAAAAATTGTTATATCACTTCCTGTATCAATTAAGGCACAAGTTATGTTCGTTTCTACTATAGTAACTTGTATATATACTGCCAATGGAAAACTAATTTGATTATTCATCCACTTCCTATTCTACATAATTCATTCACTTCCTATTTTACATAATGTAGTTTGTCCTTTATGAGTTATATATAATCCTTCTCTTCTTATACTATAATCTTCTAATCCATTTAAGAAACTCATTCCTAATAATATATGAGATTCAATATCCATACTTTCATCCAAATAACATGGTACTAAAAGCTCAATCCCACCTATTTTTATTGGTACCTTTACCTTTAATTCTGTAA
>NW_019230424.1:300208-307935 GCF_002742605.1 Olea europaea var. sylvestris
TCTAAAAATTTCTAATATTTCTTTTATGTCTTTACTATATGTTCCAACTATATTATTTTCCTCTATATAGCCTTCTATGTCATAACTATATTTTACTTGGTATCTTAGTCTATTTTTATAAGTTTCAATAATTTCTAAAATCATAATCTTTTGAGTTTTTTCCTTATTTTTAAATTTTCAATATCTTTTAGGTAATTTCTTTTTTATATATTTTCTCATGATCTCTATGGCTCTGATACCAATTGTGCGGGTGCTACTATGAGCGAACAAAAATCTAATAATCTAAAAATCTAATAATCATGAATCTAAAAATCTAAAATTTTTATATTCCAAAAAATCTTTTATTTTACTATTAGGTGTAAATAAAATCTTAAGATAAAGACTAATTTTTTGTATATTTGTGGTAATCTATTTTTTATTGGCCTTCTTATAAATTTTTAAGTAATTCTTCAAAGTCTAATAATGTCTGAGAATTTATAATATCAATATTTGTTATCATATCTATATCTGTTCTAAAAGGTATATCATATTTTGAAATATTTTTCTTCCTTTTTTCCAATTTATCTATGATATCTTGTATATCTTTTATAATTATTGTTCTTACAATTCCTTTAGCAAAATTTTCTAATAAGTTTTCTTTGAAACATTTTAATATTTCTTGTGATGCATATATTTGTTCTTGATATCCTATCTTATCAATTTCTTTTTCAAACTTAATTTCTTTTTTATTTTTAACAACATTTTTTATATTATATGGTCCTCTCTTATATTTGGGTTTTTCTATTTTATAATTAGTCATTAATAATTCTCACAAATTTTTAGAAAAATTATTTGTTAATTATTTAAGGACTTAAATAGAACATTTATATTAGATAAAGGGTTGTTTTTTAATATTTGTTTAAGGGTGTTTTAGGTAGTTCAAAATGTTTAGAAAAGTCAAAGGCTATTTTGGAAAATTCTTCCTTTATTTAGGTCAATTTGAGGTATTTCCCAAAATAAAGACTGAATCCCCATTTACTTAAGATAGAAAAACCAAAGCATACTGGGATGAGGAACCATGAATTCCAGTTCAAAACATAAGCAAACTGTAATGTAAATTCAAATGGAAGAAACTTGCTCGATCATATCAGAGGAATTGTTTGCATATGAATAGAAGAGTTGATCAATACGTTCCAGCTCTTTGGATGCAGCGTTACCAGAAGCTGAAAGAAAACAAAAGGCAGTGCATGTTCAGTAACAGCTAATCTACTTAGAAGAAATACAAAATAATGAAACAAATAGAAACTTCTTAGTATAAGTAGAATTACGATTAATTACTAAGGTTATCAGATTATGGAACACGTTTTTTCTAGTAGTTGTCGAATTACAAATTCGATTGGAAAAGAAGTAATCTGTGCATGCACCCTATAAGTTTAATCTAATTCTTTTGCTCTGGATAAATATACATCGAGAGGAAAATTATTTCTTAAGTTCATTAACCATCTCATTTGAATTTATCACTGCACAACCAATCTTATTACAACTTGAAAAATCTGCCCGAGTGCCGTACTGCCATACGTAGCTTCAGTGACCACCTTGGAATTGATTCGAGGAAAACATAAATTTCACATGGATTAGATTTAACTTCGCTACGATAGTCCTTCCCAACCAGTTTTGCGCAAGCAATACATACTGTTCACTAATTCCACGAATTTATACATTCTCAACTTACTGCATTTATGGTGTGTTTGGTTATGAACATGAAATTTACATAGAAAAGAAAATAAATTCTAGACAATTGAATGGCGTATAAAATATTGGTGGGTAGATGGGATTAAAAATATTAAAGTGGAAGTATAGGCAAAATTGATTTACTTCTCATAAACATTCAATGATCCCAGCACCTCTGACAAATCACGATCCACAAAAATAATTCAAATGCTCAATCAAACTTCACAACACTAGTTTTGATTTCTATTCCAAATCCAGAACATGAAATAAACCTATGGGGATTAACAAATTTGTCAATTTTAATTTTGTTTAATTCACTTCACTAGAAAAAAAAAAAGGTATTTTTAACTAAATTTTCCTCCAACATATATTCATAAACGAGAAATCGAAAGGGAACTGTTCAAAAGTTCTTAAAACCACAAAATTCAGTTCAGAATCAATAAAATATAAAGAATTTAAGATTTAAGCGCCGAAAGAATCATAATACAACCAGTAAAAAATTGCAAAACAGATCCATAGTTGATGAATTGTATGACGCGGTGGAACTTGTGTACCCTTTCTTCGATGAAGCCCGGGGCATCTTTTATTTCAATAATCGAAAAATATAAAATCTACAGAACTCAATTTAGATTTTTTTTTAAATTTTTTTTTTTTTTTTTTTTTTTTGTCAATCCCCCTTTTTTCCTGGAGAGAAAGGTTTAGAGGATTTACGAGGCCAATTTTGAAACTTTCAGAAACTGAGATGGCCTAGGAAGGATAGCAAGGCCTTTGGGGCTATTTTGCCGAACCACTTGAAAATCACTTTAGTTCGATTTTATTTAGAATACCGATCGTTATTTGGATAAAACAAAATTTTAAATAACGATTTTTTGAAAAGTGTGTAATTAAAAAATAGAGAAGATTTTGAATTTTACGCAAAATATTTTATTATGTGAATGTATATTTAAAAATGAATATGTAAAAATAATAATTAAATAATAGTTGTCAAACATGGCATAATTTAACCAATTTTACAACTTATTTAAAAATTATTTTTAATAACATATCATTTTAATAAAATAATTTTACACGTAACTCTATTTCTTTTCTTGATTTTTAATTATACGTTCTTTAAAAAATTATTTTTTCACTTAAAATAATTAGAAGGTCGAGCAATTTTTTATCTCGTTCCCTGTTTCCGAGTACAAAATTGATCTTTTAATAAACTAAATTCTATGGATTTTTCATGAAGCAAATTAAAAATAAAATAAAATATATATATATATAGTATTTATGTTTTATATTCTTTACAAAACCTTTTTTACAAAGATGTTCCTGCTTTCAATTATCAACTCCCCCTCTCAAACTGGAATGCATCTCTCTAATTTCTAGTTTGTTCCTTAGAAGATGAAACCAATAATGTGAAAGTCGCTTGGTGAATAGATTTTCCACTTGATCGTACAAAGCCGCGTATCTAATTTCAATCTCTTTCTTCGAGACTTTTATCTTTCATGAAACAAATGTCAATTTCGATTTGTGTTGTTCTTGAGTGGAATATTGAATTAGAGAACAATGTGCAAGCACTCGTATTATCACACCGAATCATTGGTGTGTTATCAAAACTCAATCCAAACTAAGAAAACAAAGATCGAATCTATATCATTTATGCAACAAACATTTAATACCCGCTTGGCCCCCATTAGTTTACTTTATAATTTTTCTTTCTCTTATTTTCCACCACACAAACTTTCATAAAAGAATATTACACGTAAATAGAAAAAAAAATTCTTCTTTTTCAATTATGTATTTTTCAAAAAAATACTATTCCAAAAATTATAATAATATAAAATAATGGGACCAAACGGGGACTTACCAGATATCTATATTCACGTTATGTAATGGACCGTGCTGCGACACTCTATTTCGATCATAAAATGAGGTTGTCTCCAAGATATACAGAGAAACCTCCAATTTGGTGTTAAACACCAATAAGGATGCTACATGGTATTATTTATAAGTAATTCTTAAAATGTCATAATTTTAATACAGCGAGATGCAACAAATTTATGGGGTTAATTGACAAAAAATTTGATGAAAAGTTTAACTAAATTTTGATTAGAAGTTGTTGAAATGCAAGGTTAAATTGAAATTTGATCATGTTTCGATGTTAGTGGTGCTTGTTTAGAAGTAACTACAAGTTACTGAAATTATAAATTGGTAGGAAGCACTGGTGGATCCAGCACGGGCTCGACTGTGCTATAACCCGTGCCTGAATTCTGAAATGTCTAATTTTTCTTAGTTTTTTTCTTAAAGATAAATTAATGTATATTTGTATTGTAGCTCGTGTTCAACCTCAAGGTTGAATCCGCCCATGGTAGGAAGAAATGATATATAAATGGGAAGTATTCATGTGCCCAACTAAACTTGATTGGTTCAACTTAAAAAATTGAATTAAAAAGTCAAATCATACAAACCATCAAATTTTATTAAAATTTATTAAAAAATTGATTTCCATTTAGACCAACTTGAGGCTAAATATGTTGTTAAAATTAAAATTTGATTTTGACATTAAATTGCAATATACAAAACAAGCAATTATGATGGAAAATGATGCTATCCCATGATTTGGAGATGTTAACATGATTGCATCACCAATAGATTATCGACAAGAATTGTTCTATTTGTACAATGAAAATCCTGCGTGTAGGGCTATTGATTACTTAAGGCGAGTGCATGCACTGCTCTTCGTAATAATTTCGGCCGCCGCTTTTATATAGGTCCAATAATGGCTAATCAACATCTAACCATGTTTTTTATTTACTTTTTAACCTTAAATTTAGGATCAATTAATATGGTTTAATGAAATCATTGACTCATAGCCCACCACGTACCATATCCTTTCTCAGACAAACGTTACGTTTGACTTGACGTTTTAATGTAAAAAACTATAGCATTGATTTTTAACCTATTATTCAACTGGTAAGTTGATTTACGATATTTGACAAAAAAAAAATCTAATAAATATTATATAGGTCAGATAACTAGTCATCGATGAAAAAAACCGTTCAAATTAGAAATCACTATTAGTTCATCATGTGATCCAAGTATGTGTAATTATCAGAAGCTAAGTTTATTTCGAACTCGATTTATTGCATATTGAATTGACATATATTTTTGTGAAAGTCCAGAGCACTGACATAAATTTGGATAAATTTAGAAGGATTATTCTATATGTACAAAATCAATGACAAACTTGACAAGTGGTGGCCCTCTGTTGGTGGAGTGGTGGTGGGGCCAGCCGCCCTACTAATAGGGAGCCTGTCAAACTTTTAGTAATTGATTTTATACTTGTAGACTAATCCAATTTAGAATAAGTCTTGAACTATTCGCAATCTTCATACATGAGCACCCTTTGTTTGAGATTAAAAAAACAAATAGTTTAGAAAAGAGATACATAGAAGTAGAAGGGAGTCATGCTTGTCAGCTAAACCCTCTCTTTTTACATATTTTTACGAAGATAGCATACATTTTTGCATTTGGAATTTTTCTCGATTCACAATGATATAGAAACGTTATAAACGTGTGCCCACTTACTTCAATACATTATACAAACAAAATTTCCTAATAAATCAACTAGCTATGTTGAAAATAATTAACCCTTTCTTGAATGATGACAAATTTGATTCCATAGCCATCCTTATAAATTCGTAAAGAACCCTATTCAAAATCTTGACTTATCTTGCTTAATTTCACGATTTGAACTATGTAATAAAGTGATATGTATAATGTTGAAAATCGACAACTTAATCTATCTTAATCACAAAATCCAATTTTAGAATGTTTGAGACAAATAATAATCAATTCCAAGACTAACTAAAACTTATTGAATTAAATTACATTAATTGAACCTTGCACAATGTAAAAATTTGAGCCATTAATGAAAGTAAATTATTGTCAAACATAAGCAATTATTCTATCATGATCGAGGTTATCAGTTTCAGTACGTCAAGTATAAACTAATATAAAATTAGCAAATACTGTTAACGATTGTTTCACATGGAAAGTCACTATCGATGATAAGAGATTAGATGATTGCGTTGACTTGCCACTGTAATTTAACACAACGTTTCAAAGATCAAATAAGGCAATTTATGAAAAGTTTCATTAGATTTAGATAATTTTGTTTAAGTCGAGTGTATGTCTACTTAATGTTTATAAAGGAGAACGTGCGGAGGATGCTTAGGGTATGAGGCCGACATGTTTTGTAATCTTCAAATTCATCCATAGATTTTCAGGTGCTCGTCAACTATATCTGGGCATATGTGTAATAAGATAAAGATCATTCTCACTTTTCAAGTTAGAATGTTACCTATGAAATTTGAATCTCGCAAATAATTTTTATTCGAAGATGGCCATGGAGCCATCATTGTCACGGGTGACAACTTTATCAATTTAAAGTGGTACATGCACGCCGGAGTGACATAAGGAAAAGATAAGTGCAGATAATTTATGTCAAACACATTTGTTACTTTCTTGGATTGCGCAATATAGTATAGGATCACTGGTCAAAAATAGCAGCTACAACTCTACAATCCCACGTGAGAGCGCATGCATTCATTATATATGGGGGGAAATTTGCACCATTGGTCTTCAATCTTTTAAAAATGAGCAAGTTGGTCACTAACATTCTCTAATAATGAAAAATGACCAAATATTTGTTAAATTACTTTTTATTCTCATAAAAATTTATCTTCTTTGAATTCTTTTGGACTCTGGCTCAATTAGGGTTGGTAAAATTCCGACCTCTGCCACCATCCTCCAAACCCATCTTGAATCTTTTTGTTTTTATTTTTATGTTTTCCAGTCGAAATTTTATTTTAAGATACAAATAATAACATTAAAAAATACATAATCAAATGTGGTGGTAAATGAGATATTTTAATCTCTGTCCCGTCATCATGTTGCCTATCAAAATTTTTTGATGGCTGGGGATAGTATTTTAATGCCAACCCACTCGTCCTGCCCATTGTCACCCTTAGTCCAAGTCAAGATGCAGAACCTTGCTTCTTAAAATTGATATTGATGGATGTCTCCTATTTAAAAGAAATATAGACAATTAACATCAATAAGAAATAATTATGAAATTATAGTGGAAGATAAGAGACCAACTTGCTTACTTTGAAAAGTTAAAGAACAATTTGCTACAAGAAATATTGGTCAGGGACCGACAAGTGTAATTTTCAAGAGAGAGAGAGCTGCAAATTATCATGCATTCTGTCAGCATCTTCAACGGAGAATGGACACACCCTCCATAGCTAAATAATCTCGACTTTTTTCTTGTCATCTAAACATTTTAAGGTTATGTGACGCACTTAATGCAATTCACAGTCTCATTGAAGTTCCTCTTAAGAATCTTGACGTTGCAGCTGAGGCATGTGAGCATGTTTCCTATGTTTAGTAAATGCGATGTGATCAGCCATGTATGTTTGTCTACTTTTCTGTTACACTGCAATAAATTCAAGCTTCTTAACTCTTCTATGGCCTATACATATAAAAAATATAAGCCATACTCCCCAACTTACCCTATTGACACTTGGGAGTTAAGATTCTTAGATCTTAAGATTATTATATTTAGCTCCCGTTTGTATCTCATTTTTTTAAGAATGAAAATGAAAAATATAGTCGTTACGGTTCCCACACAAAAGACTTAAATTCAAATTTAGTGGCCTGATGTTATGGATAACGGTCATATTTTTCATTTTAATAAGGAAATAATGGAAATCAAATTGGGGCTTAGTCTATTAATATTATCACCATCATCAAATAAGCACTTATATTAGTATTAATTCTCAATCATCTCGTAAATCGACCCGCTTAACTATTATTTAAAGGCTCAAGTAATCCTAAAGACCCTCAAATGTAAGTCAAATTCAATTCTTCATTAAAGGTGTGTCACACAAATACCTTTATAAATGAATGATCGTTTAAAAGCTCATTTTTTCGTTAATATAAATTTTTTCACTTTTATTGGAGAGGAA
>NW_019230425.1:0-3152 GCF_002742605.1 Olea europaea var. sylvestris
CGCGATTTTTGTTTCCGATCAACCTGTCAAATTTGAGGCCATTTCGACACTGTCGAGAAAAATGACGAAATTGCCCCCGGCGATAATTTTGTTTCCGATCAACCCGTCAAATTGTTTCCATTTCCGACACAGTCGCGAAAAACGACGAAATTGCCCCAGCGCGATTTTTGTTTCCGATCAACCTGTCAAATTTGAGGCCATTTCGACACTGTCGAGAAAAATGACGAAATTGCCCCCGGTGCGATTTTTATTTCAGATCAAACTGCCAAATTTCAGCCAATTCCAACGCAGTCGAGAAAAATGACGAAATTGCCCTCGGCGCGATTTTTGTTTCCGATCAACAAGTCAAATTTCAGCCAATTACGACACGGTCGGGAAAAATAACGAAATTACACCCGACGCGATTTTTGTTCCCGATAAACCTGTCAAATTTGAGCCCATTCCGACACAGTCGAGAAAAATGACGAAATTGCGGCTGCGCGATTTTTATTTCCAATCAAACTGCCAAATTTCAGCCAATTCCGACACAGTCGAGAAAAATGTCGAAATTGCCCCCTGCGCGGTTTTTGTTTCCGATCAACCAGTCAAATTTTAGCCAACTTCGACACAGTCGCGAAAAATGACGAAATTGCCCCGGCGCAATTTTTGTTTCCGATCAACCTGTCAAATTTGAGCCCATTCCGACAGAGTTGAGAAAAATGACAAAATTACACCCGGCGCGGTTTTTGTTCCCGATCAACCTGTCAAATTTGAGCCCTTTCCGACACAGTCGCGAAAAATGACGAAATTGCCCCCGACGCGATTTTTGTTTCCGATCAACCTGTCAAATTTTAGCCAATTACGACACGGTCGAGAAAAATAACGAAATTACACACGACGCGGTTTTTGATCCCGATAAACCTGTCAAATTTGAGCCCATTCCGACACAGTCGAGAAAAATTACGAAATTACCGCTGCACGATTTTTATTTCCAATCAAACTGCTAAATTTCAGCCAATTCCGACACAGTCGAGAAAAATGACGAAATTGCCGCCTGCGCGGTTTTTGTTTCCGATCAACCAGCAAAATTTTAGCCAACTCCGACAGAGTCGCGAAAAATGACGAAACTGCCCCGGCGCAATTTTTGTTTCCGATCAACCTGTCAAATTTGAGCCCATTCCGACAGAGTCAAGAAAAATGACAAAATTGCCCCCGTCGCAATTTTTATTTAAGATCAAACTGCTAAATTTCAGCCAATTCCGACCCAGTCGAGAAAAGTGACGAAATTGCCCCCGGCGCTGTTTTTGTTTCCGATCAACCAGTCGAATTTTAACCAATTCCGACACAGTCGCGAAAAATGACGAAATTACATTCGGCGCGATTTTTGTTCTCGATCAACCTGACAAACTTGAGCCCATTCCGACACAGTCGAAAAAATGACGAAATTCCCGCCGGCGCAATTTTTATTTCCGATCATACTGCCAAATTTCAGCCAATTCCGTCACAGTCGAGAAAAATGACGAAATTGCCGTCGGCGCGGTTTTTGTTTCCGATCAACCAGTCAAATTTCAGCCAATTCCGACAAAGTCGCGAAAAATGACGAAATTACACCCGGCGGGGTTTTTGTTCCCGATCAACCAGTCAAATTTGAGCCCACTCCGACGCAGTCGAGAAAAATGTCGAAATTGCCCCTGGGGTGATTTTTATTTCTGATCAAACTGCCAAATTTCTGCCAATTCTGGCGCAGTCGAGAAAAATGACGAAATTGCCCCCGGCGCGGTTTTTGTTTCGGATCAACCAGTCAAATTTTAGCAATTTCCGACACAGTCGCGAAAAACGACGAAATTAAACCCGGCGCGGTTTTTGTTCCCGATCAACCTGTCAAATTTGAGACCATTCCGACACGGTCACGAAAAATGACGAAATTGCCCTCGGCACGATTTTTGTATCCGACCAACCAGTCAAATTTTCACCCATTCTGACACCGTCGCGAGAAATGACGAAATTGCCCCCAGCGCGATTTCTGTTTCTGATCAACTTGTCAAATTTTAGGCAATTCCGACGCAGTCACGAAAAATAATGAAATTACCGCAGGCGCGATTTTTGTTCGCGATAAACCAGTCAAATTTGAGCTCATTCTGACACAGTCGCGAAAAATGACGAAATTGCCAATTGCGCGATTTTTGTTTCCGATCAACCTGTCAAATTTTAGTCCATTCTGATACAGTCACGAAAAATAACGAAATTGCCCCAAGCGCGATTTTTGTTTCCGATCAACCTGTCAAATTTGAGCCCATTCCGACACAGTCGAGAAAAATGACGAAATTGCCCCCGGCGCGGGTTTTGTTTCGGATCAAACAGTCAAATTTTGGCCATTTCCGACACAGTCGCGAAAAATGACGAAATTACCCCCGGCGGGGTTTTTGTTTCCGATCAACCAGTCAAATTTAAGCCAATTCCGACACAGTCGCGAAAAATGACGAAATTACCCCCGGCGGGGTTTTTGTTTCCGATCAACCAGTCAAATTTAAGCCAATTCCGACACAGTCGCGAAAAATGACGAAATTACATTCGGCGCGATTTTTGTTCTCGATCAACCTGTCAAATTTGAGCCCATTCCGACACAGTCGAAAAAAATGACGAAATTGCCGCCGGCGGGATTTTTATTTCCGATCAAACTGCTAAATTTCAGCCAATTCCGTCACAGTCGAGAAAAATGAAGAAACTGCCCCCGGCGCGATTTTTGTTTCCGATCAACCAGTCAAATTTTAGCCAATTCCGACACAGTCGCGAAAAATGACGAAATTACACCCGGCGGGGTTTTTGTTTCCGATCAACCAGTCAAATTTGAGCCCACTCCGACGCAGTCGAGAAAAATATCGAAATTGCCCCTGGGGTGATTTTTATTTCTGATCAAACTGCCAAATTTCAGCCAATTCCGGCGCAGTCGAGAAAAATGACGAAATTGCCCTCGGCGCGATTTTTTTTTCGGATCAACCAGTCAAATTTTAGCAATTTCCGACACAATCGCGAAAAATGACGAAATTAAACCCGGCGCGATTTTTGTTCCCGATCAACCTGTCAAATTTGAGACCACTCCGACACAGTCGCGAAAAATGACGAAATTGCCCTCGGCACGATTTTTGTATCCGACCAACCAGTCAAATTTTAAC
>NW_019230426.1:0-3151 GCF_002742605.1 Olea europaea var. sylvestris
TTGCAACAAATATGTTAAGATATAGTGAATCTGAAATGAGTAACTAAACAAAGACTCAACTTAGATAAAACCTATTGACATGCATTTTGGCTATTCACTCTCGCAAAGTTAACCCCTACGCCTATTAAACTCCTAAATAGCTAGCTCTCTCTCTCTCTCTCTCTCACACACACATACATAGAGGTTACAATACTTTTGTCAAGATCATATCCTTATTTAATTAATTAATTTTTTTTATTAATTAGATTATAATTATTTGCATAATATTTTTATATACATTATGGACAATTTTGAAAAGAAATTTGATATGGAAAATATTTTTCATTCCATTTTTCAAGTGGACCCCATAAAATTTTCAAAAATGATGGAAGTCCAACAACAAAACATTATAATCAAAAGTCTATTATATATTATCGTCGGAAGCTAATTATTACTTCCATTTAAAAGTGAAAGTATTGATGATGAGTTGCGGAATAAGATAGACTTTTTTGAGCAGGGAGCGAGTCACTCATTGTATTGTATGAATAGTCCTCAATAATTGGGTACACGAGTTATAGGATTTACTTTATATCATACTCATCTACCAAGTAAAATTACCTGGTGCAATTACTTCATAGGACCACAACTTATAAATATCAGCCCAACTGATCGGGATGAATGATCAAACCTGCAATGCTTGTAATTAAATATTTGTGCTCCATTTCCTAAAAATTTTTGGATAGAAAATGTGAATTGTTACGTCCCTATCTGAACCACCACCTCGAAATATCCACCACTAGACACTCCGATCAGCTAGACACCCATTCAAAGTGGTTCCGAAGTGATCTCTTCAATGTCAACGGCCTGCTATCACACTGCGAGACACAGACGATTCTGCCGAACTGACCGAAACGCCCTTGCCCATGATGTCGAGGCGAAGTGCACTCCGGGGAACTCTGTCAGAAGATACGCCGTCAATTTCAGAAGGAGATCTTTGCCAAAATCCTTTCTGCCCCTAAGGTTTAAATTGATTTGACGTCTCCATAAGCCTAGTTGATATGACTTATCAACTTTATATCAACTTAACTCGGGAGAAGCAATTACTTGCCCACTCTACAGACGCGGCTGATTGACGCCTATGAGCAGACACCTCATACCGTCATATGTATACACGTATCCCACATCCAACGGTTCATCCCACCTATTAATACTCAAAGGTTGAAAAGAAGCAAAGGTAATGAAACTCTTACTAGATAGCACTCCATAACAAGTATATATATTTTTTCTCATCCCCTTTATTATTTAGGCACAACCCCTGGGTACTGTTCCGACCACCTGAACTTGACTTGACCGTCGTAGTGTATACGACCGCCACCACCCCCGCTGGTCCCGACCGTGTGCGTCTGACCGTGCGTTGATTGTGCGCAGGGAAGAATTCGTGGAGTAGCTCTCCGTGGGCCACGTGGAAGGTCCAATTTTCGAGGTCAACAGATTGGCGCCGTTTGTGAAAAATATTTCTCGTTCAAAGTTCTGCATTCTCCACCGGAGAGATCACCGGAAAACTAGCGACTAACCCTGAAAAGGGCACGTTCTTGAAAAAGAACAAAGTCGAGTTATAATCCAAGTTTTCACCACCCTTGAAAAATGAGATAGGATGAGTTATAGCCATGAAAACGACAACTCCATGAGAGAGGCCTCCATAATAATGTTACTCACCAGAGGCCCCATCACCAGCGTCGCCGAGGTGAAAGAATAGCCATGCTCACTGAAGAAATGGCTCAAATAGTTGTGGGCATGAGAGACATCACAGCTCAGAATATGACGATGCATGAACTTCTCATGCAAGCCCGAGGTCATCAGGGCTCTCAAATGCCCCAATGATCTTATCTAGTGCAAGAAGCCCCAGTATCTCGTTCTCAAGGCCACACCGTCAGCACAGAGAATGCCCTCTTGAAAGAGAAGCGGATGTCGAAGCCACATCTTATATGCAAGGGAACCAACCATCAGAATCACACTTGGGAGACAATTACCCCAAAAGTATGAGGAACAGAAGTCGGTAAGCGTCTTCGACCGGATTGGGGAGGATCCTAGCAATAGGGTCCGCCCAGTGAGAAGATCAGTTCGGCCAGACCAAGAGCAAGAACAGGCTCCTCCTCCTCCTAGAAATAGGAGAAACCTAGTCGATTGAGGGAGTCGAGGAGAAGTACCTCTACCTCCTCAAAATATTCAAGATGATGAAGGGTCAGATGAGCCCTGTCGTTCTTATGAAATTGACGATGATGATGATAACCTCCCTTTCTCAAGGGAAATCCAAAGTTATCCAATGCCAGCAAATTTCATGCCCCCTAAGATCCCCAAGTATGAAGGAAAGGGGGACCCGGAGAAGCACCTCACCAAATATATGACAAAATGAGTCTTAGGGGAGCCTCGCCTACTTTGAAATGCAGAGCCTTCCATTTAACACTAGGCGGAGCTGCCGAAGTGTGGTATGGTAGGCTTCTTCCCCTAAGCATTAGAAGTTAGCCAGATTTGAAAAAGACATTCTTGAATCAATACCTCTCGTGAAGAGAAGGAGAGGCCACAGTGCAACACCTGCAAGACATGAGACAAGCCCCTGGAGAGACGCTGAAAAGTTATCTCACCAGGTTTACAGACGAAATCACATACTACGAACAGGTCACTAACAGAGAAGCCCTTTTAGCCCTGAAAGGCGGCCTCAACATGAACACTTTGTTCTGGAGGGATGTGTGTAGCAAGAATCCTTCCACCTATGACGAGCTTGTGGAAATGATGAGAGTTGAAATCGTGAGTGAAGAAATGATTGATCATCAAAATCGTGCCGCGCAGGGACTTCCTCCTCCTCGGATACAGGTAGGTTGAGGACCCGCAGTACACCTTTTTACTTAGCAATGGACTAAGGTAGGACACACAATAGCTCCCACCTTCGGGCAGGCACTGGCTTCTGTCACACTAAATACAGTGCTGATATTCGCATATGAAAATGCTACTAGTGAAGCGGGGCTGTCAGAAAGAAACGATAGCAAGAAAAAGAAGAAGAAGCGATCAAACAGGCCCTTGGAAGGAGCAAAGTTTTGCACTTTCCATCAACTCTATGGGCATGACACCAATGAATGCAGAGATGCTCCTCGATGTTCAGACCGGAGAGACCCAC
>NW_019230427.1:0-3151 GCF_002742605.1 Olea europaea var. sylvestris
TTAAATTATGATAAGGTGTGTATAACTTATTTCAAATTGTAACTTATACTATCTTATTATTGCCGCCACAACCATCTTATACCGGAAATCATCACAACTGTCCAGAAGTGAGACATATAAAACTACAACAACACATCTTTGTCAACAAATGATCGGCTTATACTATGGTATTCACAACGACTATTGGTAAAGCAAGTACTATAAATTCGACATTTTTGGACACTACATTTCGAAGCTTTATCAAAACCCAATTCATTGAGATCAAGATTATGCTGAGAAAAGAAAAATACCCAAATCCCATTGAACAAAAGCCCTCATTTATTATGAAAAGCATATCAAAAGTTGGGTACTGATTAAACTTTCAACTCTTAAATCTTCAAAAATTCAACACAAAATTGGAATATAGTTCGCCATTGGTACATTCAACCCTAAAGTCTCAATTAATCCAAAATTTCCCAAGCAGGTTATTGAACGACCACAACTATAATCATTTCCCAAAAGCACTTCAAACAAAGATGTGTAAAGGGGAAAAAGATGTTCATTCTATCTTCTACCAAAGAGCAAGCATGAAATTACAGCCATTTTATATTCAAATCAGCCAAATAAATCCATACAGACTCTACCCAATACATTCAAACAATGAAATCCCAACTATACTCAAACAAATTACACTTATACAGAAAGAACCATTGTGCCTAATTATACGAACAATCTCGAAGTAGAACTAATTTCTCAAGTTCAATGGATTATCAAATTGTCATATGCCGTTTTATGTATATATTTCCTCTTCTTCAGAAAAAAAATGCATAAAATGAATACAACACCAACCTGAAGAAATTAGTGATGGTCTTCGTCCACGGTGAAGTGATTGATGGCGGTCGTTGATGGCTGGTGGTTTGACGATTCGAATGTCAGAGGGGAGTCTCGCCTTTTGCCGGTTCGTATCATGCAACGGACTGCTCTCGATCTTCATCGGCGGTGAAAGAAAAGAAAGTGCGATGGAGGGGATGATTCCAATGAAAGAGGAGAATGTGTGAGAGAAGGCATGTGTGAGAAAAAATTGCATAAAATTACTACAACACCAATCTGAAGAAATTAGTGATGGTCTTCGTCCACGGTGAAGTGACCCATGGCGGTCGTTGATGGCTGGTGGTTCGACGTTTCGAATGTCAGAGGGAGTCTTGCCTTTCGCCGGTTCGGATCACGCAACGGAGTGCTCTCGATCTTCGTCGGCGGTGAAAGAAGGGAAACTGCGATGGAGGGGATGATTCCAATGAAAGAGGAGAATGTGTGGGAGAAGGGATTGTGTTTCAACACTGGTTTCTTCTTCTCCTCCGTCGTTTCGTTTGGTCATTTCACCTTCTTCGTTCACCAGTTTTCATTTTTTTTTCTTTTTTTTTTCCCTCTCCAACTACCTGACATTTCAGAGATTTTGTACAATTTCAAGTGTTGTCATGTCATATTTAAACAAGGACTCAGATGGGATTGAACTTAGTAAGGGGGACAAAAAAGTTTAAATATAACAATTTTGCAATTACTTTAAAAAAGTGACATTTTTGTAAGTGACAAAGTAAAATTTGACTAGTTTGATAATTTCCACTTACGTTTATTGGACCGAAAATGACAGCACCATCGACTGTATGGCCAAAAAAGTAGTAATTAATTTACAATAAAATATAATTATCGTTAACTTTTAATAGGAAAAGGAAAATCCCAAAGGGTCCCGCAAGATGATTTATCTTTTACGTATGATGGGCTTGGCATATTTCCTTAATCATTATTCAATCCAACCACTGCCAACTACTCCACTCCATTAGTCTTTTATTGGAGAAGACGAGACGAAAAACAAGTCAACTTTAATTTGGTTATTAATAAGAAAACTACACTTTCGGAAATTGAAAATGAGTATGCAGTGAATATGATGATCGTTCTTTGAACATTGTCACATCTTGAATAATAATGCACTCACGATACACTTGCTTTCATCGAGAACCCTGCGCATTTGTTTATCTTGTCTTAACACAGACCACATCCAATGCGTTGTGTCCAGATTTTCGAACATTATCATGGTTGGTGTGGATTCAGTAGCAAATTGACCTATGAAGCCCATGTTAACAAGAGGTTGAATTGTACGACTTAAGTTTATGGTACATGAAACTTTCGTAATTATAGGCAATATGTTTCCATGCATATCATGCTCTAAAGAAACCATTAACCTTAGATAGTGGATATGAATTGAAGTCTCGGTTCTTCGATTATCAAGGTCGAAATAATTTTCATGTATATGTTTGAGCCTCATTTTTATGATGAAAATATATTTTAGAACAATATTTTGATGTAGAATATGTGGTTAAAAAATAAAGAAAAATTTTGGATTTGACTAAAATTTATTTTATTGAAGAATGTGTGATTAAAAATAGGTTGCGTTTGATTGTCAATATTTTTCACGAAAATTATGTTTTTTATCCAAATTTCTACTCTTGTGTTGTTTGATTGATATTTTTTTCCCATGAAAAATAATTTTTTACTTTTAATTACGTGACTATATTTTCCTCGAAATTTAGGAAAATATATTTTTTAGAGGGAATATGATTTTATTTTTCATGGAATCCACTCTCTCTTTCTCTCTCTTATCTATCCCATCTCTTTCATTTACACATCAATAAAAAATGGACAAGTATAATATTTTCTATATTGAAAATTAAATCAATTAAATACGTTTAAATCAATAATTTTTGCCTATAATTTATTTCTTCCTATGAAAATTTCATGTTCGCAATCAAACGCATCGTATGAAAGAAAAATGTCTATTACAATTTTTTAGTTAGAATGTGGATAGAAATTAATTAAAATTTAGGGAAAATTACAGTCGAGGTATCAAACATTTCGTTTATTAGCAGACTTTACCCAAACCTTTAATTTGTGCCACCCACGATACCAAACATTTCAAAAACTCGCAGTGGAAGTCCAAATGGATGAAAACTGTTAATTTGATCATTAGTTGACCAAAGATTTAACATTGACCATTATTTTGACTAATTTTAAAAGGATAAAATCGTAACTTTACATTTTTCAACAAAAAAATAATAATTACAATATATTAATAATTAAATCAAAACAAAAAATACTATTCATTTTCTCCTCCATTCAT
>NW_019230428.1:0-3151 GCF_002742605.1 Olea europaea var. sylvestris
TTCGTCGTGACGTATGAGGGATTTCGGCCATTTTTCGAATGTGTGAGCACTTGCATATTTGGAACTCTTGGGTTGTCGGTGTACGAATAATTGAGCGTAATGTTTGCACACCGTGTCCATTTTTGGCCCGTAAGTACTTTTTGGAAATGTAGTTAGCGTTTTAGATTGAAATCACAACTTCGTCGTGACGTACGAGAGATTTTGTCCATTTTTTGAAAGAATGGGCACTTGCATATTTGGAACGCTTAAATTGTCGGCGTACGAAGAATTGAGCATAACTTTTGCACCCGGTGTCCGTTTTGAGACCATAAGTACTTTTTGGAAATGTAGCGACCGTTTTGGATTGGACTCACTACTTCGTCGTGACGTACGAGGGAATTCGGCCATTTTTCGAAAGAATGAGCACTTACATATTTGGAACGCTTGGATTGTCGACGTACGAAGAATTGAGTGTAACTTTTGCACACGACGGCCGTTTTGGGCCCATAAGAACTTTTTGGAAATGTAGCGACCGTTTTTGATTGAACTCACCACTTCGTCGTGACGTAAGAGCGATTTTGACCATTTTTCCAAAGTGTGAGCACTTGCATATTTGGAACGTTTGGATTGTCGGAGTACGAACAATTGAGCGTAACTTTTGCACGCGGTGTCCATTTTGGGCCCGTAAGTACTTTTTGGAAATGTAGCGACCGTTTTGGATTGAACTCACCACTTCGTCGTGACGTATGAGGGATTTCGGCCATTTTTTGAAAGAGTGAGCACTTGCATATTTGGAACCCTTGGATTGTCAGCGTACGAAGAATTGAGCGTAACTTTTGCACACAGTGTCCGTTTTGGGCCCGTAAGTACTTTTTGGAAATGTAGCGACAGTTTTAGATTGAACTCACCACTTCGTCGTGACGTACGAGGGATTTCGGCCATTTTTGGAAAGAATGAGCACTTGCATATTTGGAACGCTTAGATTGTCGGAGTACGAAGAATTGAGCGTAACTTTTGCACCCGGTGACCATTTTAGGCCCGCAAGTACTTTTCGGAAATGTAGCGACCGTTTTGGATTGAACTCACCAATTCATCGTGACGTATGTGGGATTTCGGCCATTTTTCGAAAGAATGAGCACTTGCACATTTGGAACGCTTGGATTGTCGCCGTACGAAGAATTGAGCGTAACTTTTGCACACGGTGTCCGTTTTGGGCCCAAAAGTACTTTTTGGAAATGTAGCGACCATTTTGGATTGAACTCACCACTTCGTCGTGACGTCTGAGGGATTTCGGCCATTTTTCGAAAGAGTGAGCACTTGCATATTGGAACGCTTGGATTGTCGGCATACGAAGAATTGAGCGTAACTTTTGCACACGGTGTCCGTTTTGGGCAAGTAAGTACTTTTTGGAGATGTAGGACCGTTTTGGATTGAACTCATAGCTTCATCGTGACGTACGAGGGATTTCAGCCATTTTTCGAAAGAATGAGCACTTGCATATTTGGAACGCTTGGATTGTCGGCGTACGAAGAATTGAGCATAACTTTTGCACCCGGTGTCCGTTTTGGGCCCGCAAGTACTTTTTGGAAATGTAACGACAGTTTTAGATTGAACTCACCACTTTGTCGTGACGTACGAGGTATTTCGGCCATTTTTTGAAAGAATGAGCACTTGCATATTTGGAACGCTTCGATTGTCGGAGTACGAAGAATTGAGCGTAACTTTTGTACCCGGTGACCGTTTTGGGCCCGCAAGTACTTTTTGGAAATGTAACGACCATTTTGGATTGAACTCACCAATTCGTCGTGACGTACGTGGGATTTCGGCCATTTTTCGAAAGAATGAGCACTTGCACATTTGGAACGCTTGGATTGTCGGCGTATGAAGAATTGAGCGTAACTTTTGCACCCGGTGCCCATTTTGGGCCCGCAAGTACTTTTTGGAAATGTAGCGACCGTTTTGGATTGAACTCACCAATTCATCGCGACGTATGAGGGATTTTAACCATTTTTCGAAAGAATGAGCACTTGCATATCTCGAACGCTTGGATTGTCGGCGTACAAAGAATTGAGCGTAACTTTTGCATGCGTTTTCCATTTTGGGCCCATAAGAACTTCTTGGAAATGTAGCGACCATTTTGGATTGAACTCACCACTTCGTCGTGACGTATGAGGGATTTCGACCATTTTTCGAAAGAGTAAGCACTTGCATATTTGGAACGCTTGAATTGTCGGCCTATGAAGAATTGAGCGTAACTTTTGCACACGGTGTCCGTTCTGGGACCGTAAGTACTTTTTGGAAATATAGCGACCATTTTGGATTCAACTCACAGCTTCATCGTGACGTATGAGGGATTTTAGCCATTTTTTGAAAGAATTAGCACTTGCATAATTGGAACGCTTGGATTGTCGGCGTACGAAGAATTGAGCGTAACTTTTGCACCCGGTGTCCGTTTTGGGCCCGCAATTACTTTTTGGAAATGTAGCGACCGTTTTGGATTGAACTCACCAGTTCGTCGTGACGTATGAGGGATTTCAGCCATTTATCGAAAGAAAGAGCACTTGCATATATGGAACGCTTGGATTGTCGGCGTACGAAGAATTGAGCGTAACTATTGAAAACTGCGTCCGTTTTGGGCACATAAGCACTTTTCAGATATGTAGCGACCATTTTAGATTGAACTCACGACTTCATCGTGACGTACGAGGGATTTCGGCCATTTTTTGAAAGAATGATCACTTGCGTATTTGGAACGCTTGGATTGTCGGCGTACGAAGAATTGAGCGTAACTATTGAAAACTGCGTCCGTTTTGGGCACATAAGCACTTTTCAGATATGTAGCGACCATTTTAGATTGAACTCACGACTTCATCGTGACGTACGAGGGATTTCGGCCATTTTTTGAAAGAATGATCACTTGCATATTTGGAACGCTTGGATTGTCATTGTACGAAGAATTGAGCGTAACTTTTGCACCCGGTGTCCGTTTTGGGCCCGCAATTACTTTTTGGAAATGTAGCGACCGTTTTGGACTGAACTCACCAATTCGTCGTGACGTACGAGGGATTTCAGCCATTTATCGAAAGAAAGAGCACTTGCATATTAGGAACGCTTGGATTGTCGGCGTACGAAGAATTGAGCGTAACTTTTACACCCGGTGCACCCGGTGTCC
>NW_019230429.1:0-3151 GCF_002742605.1 Olea europaea var. sylvestris
CAACGCTTCGCTGTGACATATGATGGATTTTGGCCATTTTTGGAACAGGAAGCACTTGCTTATTTGGATCGGTTGGATTGTCGACGTTCGATGATCTGAGTGTGACTTTTGCATACGGTGTCCGTTTTGGGCCCATAAATACTTTTGGAAAATGTAGCGATCCTCTTGGATCGAACCCACGTCTTTCATCATGTCGTATCAGTGATCTCGGCCATTTGTTGAAGAACACATAGTTGCTTATTTGGAACGGTTGGATTGTCGGCGATCTAAGAACTGAGTGTGACTTTTGGATACGGTGTCCGTTTTGGGCCCATAAGTACTTTTTGGAAATGTAGCGACCCTTTTGAATTGAACTCGTAGCTTCGCCGTGACATTTGACGGATTTTGGCCATTTCTGGAATAGCAAGCACTTGCTTATTTGGAACGGTTGGATTGTCGGCGTTCGAAGATCTGAGTGTGACTTTTGCTTACGGTGTCCGTTTTGGGCCCATAAGTACTTTTCGAAAATGTAGCGATCCTTTTGGATTGAACCCAGCTTTTTTCACGTGATGTATGAGGGATTTCGGTCCATTGTGGAAGAACAAGCGCTTGCTTATTTGGAACGGTTGGATTGTCGGCGATCTAAGAACTGAGTGTGACTTTTGCATACGGTGTCCGTTTTGGGCCCATAAGTACTTTTTGGAAATGTAGCGATCCTTTAGGATTGAACCCACCCTTTTTTGCGTGATGTATGAGGGATTCCGATCCATTGTGGAAGAACAAGCGCTTGCTTATTTGGAACGGTTGGATTGTCGACGATCTAAGAACTGAGTGTGACTTTTGCATACGGTGTCCGTTTTGGGCCCATAAGTACTTTCCGAAAATGTAGCGATCGTTTTGGATTTAACCCACCTTTTGATCACATCGTATGAGGGATTTCAGTCGTTTGTGGATGAACAAGCACTTGCCAATTTGGAATGCTTGGATTGTCGGCTATCGAAGAACTGAGTGTAACTTTTGCATACGGTGTCCGTTTTGGGCCCATAAGTACTTTCCGAAAATGTAGCGATCGTTTTGGATTTAACCCACCTTTTGATCACATCGTATGAGGGATTTCAGTCGTTTGTGGATGAACAAGCACTTGCCAATTTGGAATGCTTGGATTGTCGGCTATCGAAGAACTGAGTGTAACTTTTGCATACGGTGTCCGTTTTGGGCTCATAAGTATTTTTCGGAAATGTAGCGACCCTTTTGAATTGAACTCATAGCTTCTCTGTGACGTGTGACGGATTTTGGCCATTTTTGGAATAGCAAGCACTTGCTTATTTGGAACGGTTGGATTGTCGGCGTTCGAAGATCTGAGTGTGACTTTTGCATACGGTGTCCGTTTTGGGCCCATCAGTACTTTTGGAAAATGTAGCGATCCTCTTGGATCGAACCCACGCCTTTCATCATGTCGTATGAGTGATCTCGGCCATTTGTTGAAGAACACGCAGTTGCTTATTTGGGATGCTTGGATTGTCGGTGATCGAAGAACTGAGTGCGACTTTTGCATATGGTGTCCGTTTTGGGCCCATAAGTACTTTTCGAAAATGTAGCGATCCTTTTGGATTGAACCCAGCTTTTTTCACGTGATGTATGAGGAATTTCGGTCCTCTGTGGAAGAACAAGCACTTGCTTATTTGGAATGCTTGGATTGTAGGCGATCGAAGAACTGAGTGTGACTTTTGCATACGGTGTCCGTTTTGGGCCCATAAGTACTTTCCGAAAATGTAGCGATCCTTTTGGATTTAACCCACCCTTTTGTTCACATCGTATGAGGGATTTCAGTCGTTAGTGGATGAACAAGCACTCGCCTATTTGGAATGCTTGGATTGTCGGCTATCGAAGAACTGAGTGTAACTTTTGCATACGGTGCCCATTTTGGGCCCATAAGTACTTTTCGGAAATGTAGCGACCCTTTTGAATTGAACTCACCACTTCGCTGTGACGTTTGATGGATTTTGGCCATTTTTGGAATAGCAAGCACTTGCTGATTTGGATCGGTTGGATTGTCGGCGTTCGAAGATCTGAGTGTGACTTTTGCATACGGTGTCCGTTTTGGGCCCATAAGTACTTTTGTAAAATGTAACGATCCTCTTGGATCGAAGCCATGCCTTTCATCATGTCGTATGAGTGATCTCGGCCATTTGTTGGAGAACACGCAGTTGTTTATTTGGAATGCTTGGATTGTCGGTGATCGAAGAACTGAGTGTGACTTTTGTATACGGTGTCCGTTTTGGGCCCATAAGTACTTTTTGGAAATGCAGAGATCCTTTTGGATTGAACCCACCCTTTTTCGCGTGATGTATGAGGGATTTCGATCTGTTGTGGAAGAACAAGCATTTGCTTATTTGGAACGGTTGGATTGTCGGCGATCTAAGAACTGAGTGTGACTTTTGCATACGGTGTCCGTTTTGGGCCCATAAGTACTTTTTGGAAATGTAGCGATCCTTTTGGATTGAACCCAGCTTTTTTCGCGTGATGTATGAGGGATTTCGGTCCTTTGTGGGAGAACAAGCACTTCCTTATTTGGAATGCTTGGATTGTAGTCGATCGAAGAACTGAGTGTGACTTTTGCATACGGTGTCCGTTTTGGGCCCATAAGTACTTTTCGAAAATGTAGCGATCCTTTTGGATTTAACCCACCCTTTTGTTCACATCGTATGAGGGATTTCAGTCGTTTGCGGATGAACAAGCACTTGCCTATTTGGAATGCTTGGATTGTCGGCTATTGAAGAACTGAATGTAACTTTTGCATACGGTGTCCGTTTTGGGCCGATAAGTACTTTCCGGAAATGTAGCGATCCTTTTGGATTTAACCCACCCTTCTATTCACATCGAATGAGGGATTTCAGTCGTTTGTGGATGAACAAGCACTTGCCTATTTGGAATGCTTGGATTGTCGGCTATCGAAAAAATGAGTGTAACTTTTGCATACGGTGTCCATTTTGGGCCCATAAGTACTTTTCGGAAATGTAGCGACCCTTTTGAATTGAACTCATAGCTTCGCCGTGACGTGTGATGGATTTTCGCCATTTTTGGAATAGCAAGCACTTGCTTATTTGGAACGGTTGGATTGTCGGCGTTCGAAGATCTGAGTTTGACTTTTGCATACGGTGTCCGTTTTGGG
>NW_019230430.1:0-3151 GCF_002742605.1 Olea europaea var. sylvestris
AAACCACTTTTCGTTAACTCGATTCCAATCGAATTAGACTATCAATTCGCCAAAGACGAACAAACCCGAAGTTCTCATGAAATGAAAATCCACTTTTCATTGACTTTATTCCAATCGAATTTGACTAGCAATTCGCCAAAAATGAACAAACCCGAAGTTATCATGAAATCAAAAACCCCTTTCACTGACTCGATTCCAATCGATTTTGACTAGCAATTCGCCAAAAACGAACAAACCCGAAGTTATCATGAAATCAAAAACCACGTTATATTGACTCGATTCCAATCGAATTAGACTAGCAATTCGCCAAAAACGAACAAGCCCAAAGTTTTAACGAAATCAAAATCCACTTGCTCAATTCCAATTGATTTCGACTAGCAGTTCGCGAAAAACAAACAAACCCGAAGTTGTCATGAAATCAAAAATCACTTTTCACTGACTCGATTCCAGTCCAATTTGACTAGCAATTCGCCAAAAACGAAAAAACCCGAAGTTGTCGTGAAATCAAAACCCACTTTTCATTGACTCGATTCCAATCGAATTCGACTAGCCATTTTCCTAAAAAGAACAAACCCGAAGTTATCATGAAATCAAAAACCACTTTTCATTGACTTTATTCCAATCGAATTAAACTAGCAATTCGCCAAAAAACGAACAAGCCCGATGTTTTCATGAAATCAAAATCCACTTTTCATCGGCTCGGTCCCAATCGAATTAGACCAGTTCGCCAAAAATGAACAAGCCCGAAGTTATCATGAAATCAAAAACCACTTTTCATTGACTCGATTCTAATTTAATTTGACTTGTAATTAGCCAAAAGTGAATAAACCCGAAGCTATCATGAAATCAAAAACCACTTTCCATTGACTCGATTCCAATAGAATTTAACTAGCAATTCGCCAAAAACGAACAAACCCGAAGTTTTCTTGAAATCAAACACCACTTTTCATTGACTCGATTCCAATCGAATTAGACTAGCAATTCGCCAAAGATGAAAAAACACGAAGTCATCATGAAATCAAAAACCACTTTTCATCGACTCGATTCCAATCGAATTAGACTACCAATTCGCCAAAAATGAACAAACCCGAAGTTATTACGAAATCAAAAACCACTTTTCTTTAACTCGATTCCAATCGAATTAGACTATCAATTCACCAAAGACGAACGAACCCGAAGTTTTAATGAAATCAAAATCCACATTTCATTGGCTTTATTCCAATTGAATTTGACTTGCAATTCGCCAAAAATGAACAAACCCGAAGTTATCATGAAATCAAACACCACTTTTCATTGACTCGATTCCAATCGAATTTGACTAGCAATTCGCCAAAAACGAACAAACTCGAAGTTACCACGAAATCAAGAACCTCTTTTCATTGGCTCGATTCCAATCGAATTAGACTTGGAATTCGCCAAAAATGAATAAACCCGAAGTTTTCATGAAATCAAAATCCACTTTTCATTGGTTCTATTCCAATGGAATTTGACTAGCAATTCATGAAAAAAAAACAAACCAGAGGTTATCATGAAATCAAAAACCACTTTTCATTTAATCGATTCCAATCGAATTTGACTAACAACTCGCCAAAAACGAACAAACACGAAGTTATCATGAAATCAAAAACCACTTTTCATTAACTCGATTCCAAACGAATTAGACTATCAATTCGCCAAAGACGAACAAACCCGAAGTTCTCATGAAATCAAAAATCCACTTTTCATTGGCTTTATTCCAATCGAATTTGACTAGCAATTCGCCAAAAATGAACAAACCCGAAGTTATCATGAAATCAAAAACCACTTTCACTGACTCGATTCCAATCGAATTTGACTAGCAATTCGCCAAAATTGAACAAACCAGAAGTTATCAAGAAATCAAAAACCACGTTATATTGACTCGATTCCAATCGAATTAGATTAGCAATTCGCCAAAAATGAACAAGCCCAAAGTTTTAACGAAATCAAAATCTACTTGCTCAGTTCCAATTGATTTCGACTAGCAGTTCGCGAAAAACAAACAAACCCGTAGTTGTCACGAAATCAAAAATCACTTTTCACTGACTCGATTCCAGTCGAATTTGACTAGCAATTCGCCAAAAACGGACAAACCCGAAGTTGTCGTGAAATCAAAACCCACTTTTCATTGACTCGATTCCAATCGAATTCGACTAGCAATTTTCCTAAAAAGAACAAACCCGAAGTTATCATGAAATCAAAAACCACTTTTCATTGACTTTATTACAATCGAATTAAACTAGCAATTCGCCAAAAAACGAACAAGCCCGATGTTTTCATGAAATCAAAATCCACTTTTCATCGGCTCTATTCTAATTGAATTCGACTAGCAATTCGCGAAAAATGAACAAACCCGAAGTTATCGTGAAATCAAAAACCACTTTTCATTGGCTCGATTCCAATCGAATTTGACTATCAATTTACAAAAAAAGAACAAACCCGAAGTTATCATGAAATCAAAAACCAATTTTCATTGCCTGGATTCCAATCGAATTAGACTAGCAATTCGCAAAAAATGAACAAATCCGAAGTTATCATGAAATCAAAAACCACATTTCATTGACTCCATTCAAATAGAATTAGATTAGCAGTTCGCCAAAAATGAAGAAGCTCGAAGTTTTCATGAAATCAAAATCCATTTTTCATTGACTCGATTCCAATCGAATTTCACTAGCAATTCTCCTAAAATGAACAAACCCGAAGTTATCATGAAATCAAAAACCACTTTTCATTGACTTGATTCCAATCGAATTAAACTAGCAATTCGCCAAAAATTAACAAGCCCGAAGTTTTCATGAAATCAAAATCCACTTTTCATCAGCTCTATTCCAATTGAATTCGACTAGCAATTCGCGAAAAATGAACAAACCCGAAGTTATCTTGAAATCAAAAACCACTTTTCATTGGCTCGATTCCAATCGAATTTGACTAGCAATTCGCAAAAAATGAAATAACCCAAAGTTTCCACGGAATCTAAAACCACTTTTCATTGGCTTGATTCCAATCGAATTAAACTAGCAATTCGCCAAAAACGATCAAACCCGAAGTTCTCATGAAATCAAAATCCACTTTTCATCGGCTCCATTCCAATTGAATTTGACTAGGAATTCGTGAAAAGCAAACAAACCAGAGG
>NW_019230431.1:0-3150 GCF_002742605.1 Olea europaea var. sylvestris
CAAAATAGTGGTGATTCGAGTAGTGACTCGAGTGATGAAGGTGGTAAGATGAAGGGCAAGGGACGGGACAAGTCTAGTGGTAAACGGTGTTACAGTTGTGGTAAGTCTGGACACTTTATTAGGGACTGTCCCCAGAAGAAGGATAAGTAGAAGGGTAATGTAGGGCTGGGCAAATCTCCCGAACCGAACCGAACCGAACCCGACGGTTCTTGTCAAATTAAATACCCGAACGGGTATCTGAATTGAGAACCGACGGGTACAGTTCGGTTCTCGGTTCTAGACCAAGAACCGAAGAACCGAATCTTTCTAATTTTTTTTTATATTTAGTAAATCAAATTATTTTAATTTTAATTTTTTCTAAACAAATTAACAAATTAACGATTTCTAAATCCAAATTTTTGGCCCAATAATTTGTTTCATTTCTAATTTTTAATTTTTGGCCCAATTACCTATTTTATTGTTTCATTTCTTAGCCAAACAAGATCAAATCCACTAAATAACCCTAAACACCTACACTAAAGTGCATAAAGTTATCTCGACTCTCGCACTCACTCTCGCAGCCTCGCTAATATTCCAAAACCTATACAATCGCCGGCCGACATTGTGACCTCCGATCGAAACTGTGACCTCCGTTGACCGAAACTTTAATCGTAGCGATCATTTAAACAAGTTAGTTTACTAGTCTCTGACATTCAAAAACCATTGAATATATCAATAGTTGTATTTATATAATGTTGTTATAAATGTTAAAAAATTTAATTATAGTACAGAACCGAACCGAACCCGAACGATTCCATAATTATATTTGGACTCGACGGTTCCATTTACTAAATACCTGAAAAGTTTGGTTTGGTTCGGTTCTCTTTAAAACCGAACCGACCCGTGCCCACCCCTAGGGTAATGTGAGAGGTGAAACGAATGTAGTTGAAAGGTCGAGTTATGACCCTAATCAGGTTTATTGAGAGTAAATATAGTTACTGTATATGCATCTGTGTGTGAAGCTTTCTGCATGTGTGTGATGCCTAATTTTGTTGCATGATTATATGTTGCATTTCAATTTGTTTGATAAGTGTTTTTGCATGAATTTGAGGTAACGTGATTAATTGATGTGTTGTTTGCATGCATAATGGGTTAGAATGCATTAGCAGTAAGTTGTATATCTTTTGGTAAGGTGGAGTATAGATGCATAGGGGTACATTGTAGTTTGTACCGGGGATGTGGAATGTGATATTTGGATCACAAATAGAGATGTGATCAAATGCCTAGAATCCTTTATCTGTAAAAGAGACCCTGTACAGGTGGAGTGTGAGAGAGGCACTTCTATCACTTTGGTAGGTGAAGACCCATTATCCACGTAGGTTGGGGAAGTGATGTGGTGATAAAGAATTATCTTGAGAGTTTATGATCTATTGTGACTTGCTAGTTAGACATGAGTTGAATGATTATCTAGTGAGCATGGTGAGCGATGAGAAGATATATGTGTTCTCGAGGTAGGAGTAACACGAAATGGGATAGAATAAGTGTGGTAAGATCTTTTGTGGAATCATTTATACATTTGTTGCATATGTGTTTGACTGTGTGCTGATTAACTTGGTGTTAATCTTTGGCTTTATGTGAACGAGATTTTGAAAAGATTTGTGTATTATCCTATATAATATCTTCAACGTATGATTATTTGTTCACTATGAATACTTGTTCCTACTTGAGTGTTTTTTATACCTTAGCCTTGATGAGTGCATAGAGCATGTATGGTATGTGTTTCAAGTTCAAAACACGAAGTAAAGCTTGTGATACTAATTTTATTGGACTATCTTGATTGTGCACGTATAAAATTTGTACTTTGTTTGCTTGCAGATTTTTGGGCATTAAGGTAGAGATTGTTGGGTTTTGATACCCAATAATCCGGACGATGATGTTAAACTGATGTTGGATAAGATAAATATCAACAACCAAGAATGATGACCCGACCCTAAAACTATATGGGTAATTGGAAGCAACCTAACTAATTAGTATTGCTCATGACCTGATTTCTACACTCATTGGATGGCTTCTGTATGTTTGTCCACTTGTTATATTTGTATTGGGATTGGCTCATCTCTATGCCCAGACCTAACCTATATAAGTTGGCCCTCTTTATATTTTGTCATTCACATGTTTGCCTTGTTTGAGAGAGAATCAAGTTTGCCTCTTTGCTTTGTGCTTCTCCTTGGCCGTTTTCTCCTTGTTCTTCTCTGGCCTTTGTGGCACCACCTTTTTGGCTGCAAACACCGTCCCCTTTGTGTCCTAAGTGGGTACAAATTTTGAGCAACCGGAGTGTTGAAGAGGTTTAAGGTTTTGGGTCATGATTGTTTGGGTTTATTGATAAGGTTGAGATTGATATACTGAGCTCGAAATTCCACCAATTGGAGGTCGATTATTCGAACATGCCTAATCTTGCGTTATTGTTCAGGATATATGGCAGTGCTCAGCATGCATTGTTGGTAAATGTACTAATTGAGTAAGCTGGAAACATCACTTCCTACGTTTTGTTTTCCACTGTTAGGCAATTTGTTGTCAAACGACCTCTTCGGGCTATGATGTAACCTCGGTTTTATTATCAATCGGCCTTGGCCATATGATTGATCAATACATCGATACAATTATCGAGACAACACAATCCACATTCGTATAGACCGTTCGAAGCAACCTATTGTTAATAGTGTTGCTCACGGTTCGCTCCATTTCCTTGGAAGGCTATATTATTAATTTGAAGCCCATTAATATTGAGTCGAGCCTTGTTTAGTCCACAAATTAACCCTAACCTAACTTACCTATTTTGGATATTTACTTGGCTTATATTCCCGTCTCTCTCTCAGCCTCCATAGGTGTGTGCCCAATTTCTCTCTTTGTGAGACTTACCTCTCGGTTCTTTTATCTCTTCTCTGTGACATTTGTGGTTAATCCTTAGTAGGTATATCATTGGACTTCATCTTCCCAACCTATAGCAACTGGAAGTGGGGCGGCCTTGGTGATGGTTTTGGAGTTGTCTCAACATTGGTGGTGTCGATGAAATAGGTGAAATTGAGCCCGGTTTGAACTTGGTGGTTGCTGGAAATTATCCCTACATCCACAATTAAAATTGCCCCCCCCCCCCCCCCCCCCCCCCCCCCC
>NW_019230432.1:0-3150 GCF_002742605.1 Olea europaea var. sylvestris
TTATTTCAGATCAAACTGCCAAATTTCAGCCAATTCCGACACAGTCGGGAAAAATGACGAAATTGCCCCTGCGCGATTTTTCTGTCTGATCATCCAGTCAAATTTTAGCCAATTCCGACAGTGTCGCGAAAAATGACGAATTTGCCCCGGCGCGATTTTTGTTTCCGATCAACCTGTCAAATTTGAGACAATGTCGACACTGTCGAGAAAAATGACGAAATTGCCCCCGGCGCTATTTTTATTTCAGATCAACCTGCCAAATTTCAGCCAATTCCGACACAGTCGAGAAAAATGACGAAATTGCCCCCCGGCGCGGTTTTTGTTTCCGATCAACCAGTCAAATTTTAGCCAATTCCGACACAGTCGCGGAAAATGACGAAATTACACCCGGAGCGGTTTTTGTTCACGATCAACCAGTCAAATTTTAGCCCATTCCGACACAGTCGCGAAAAATGACGAAATTGCCAGCTGCACGATTTTCGTTTCCGATCAACCTTTCAAATTTTAGCCCATTCTGATACAATCGCGAAAAATAACGAAATTGCCCCTGGCGCGATTTTTGTTTCCGATCAACCTGTCAAATTTGAGCCCATTCTGACACAGTCGAGAAAAATGACGAAATTGCCCCCGGCGCGATTTTTATTTCAGATCAAACTTCCAAATTTCAGCCAATTCCGACACAGTTGAGAAAAATGATGAAATTACCCCCGGCGCGATTTTTGTTTCCTATCAACCAGTCAAATTTTGGCCGATTTCGACACAGTCGCGAAAAATGACGCAGTTACACCCGGCGCGATTTTTGTTCCCGATCAACCAGTCAAATTTGAGCCCATTTCGACAAAGTCACAAAAAATGGCGAAATTGCCAGCTGTGCGATTTTTGTTCCCGATCAACCTTTCAAATTTTAGCCCATTCTGCTACTGTCGCGAAAAATAACGAAATTGCCCACGGCGCGATTTTTGTTTCCGATCAACCTGTCAAATCTTAGCCCATTCCGACACAGTCGAGAAAAATGACGAAATCGCCCCCGGCGCGATTTTTGTTTCCGATCAACCAGTCAAATTTCAGCCAGTTTAGACACCGCCGCGAAAAATGACGAAATTGCCCCGGAGCGATTTTTGTTTCCGATCAACCAGTCAAATTTCAGCCAGTTTAGACACCGCCGCGAAAAATGACGAAATTGCCCCGGAGCGATTTTTGTTTCCGATCAACCAGTCAAATTTCAGCCAGTTTAGACACCGCCGCGAAAAATGACGAAATTGCCCCGGAGCGATTTTTGTTTCCGATCAACCAGTCAAATTTTAGCCAATTCCGACACAGTCGCGAAAAATGACGAAATTGCCCCCGGCGCGATTTTTATTTCAGATCAAACTGCCAAATTTCAGCCAATTTCGACACAGTCGGGAAAAATGACGAAATTGCCCCCTGCGCGATTTTTCTTTCCGATCATCCAGTCAAATTTTAGCCAATACCGACAGTGTCGCGAAAAATGACGAATTTGCCCCGGCGCGCTTTTTGTTTCCGATCAACCTGTCAAATTTGAGACAATTTCGACACTGTCGAGAAAAATGACGAAATTGCCCCCGGCGCTATTTTTATTTCAGATCAACCCGCCAAATTTCAGCCAATTCCGACACAGTCGAGAAAAATGACGAAATTGCCCCCCGGCGCGGTTTTTGTTTCCGATCAACCAGTCAAATTTTAGCCAATTCCGACACAGTCGCGGAAAATGACGAAATTACACCCGGAGCGGTTTTTGTTCACGATCAACCAGTCAAATTTTAGCCCATTCCGACACAGTCGCGAAAAATGACGAAATTGCCAGCTGCACGATTTTCGTTTCCGATCAACCTTTCAAATTTTAGCCCATTTTGATACAATCGCGAAAAATAACGGAATTGCCCCTGGCGCGATTTTTGTTTCCGATCAACCTGTCAAATTTGAGCCCATTCTGACACAGTCGAGAAAAATGACGAAATTGCCCCTGGCGCGATTTTTATTTCAGATCAAACTTCCAAATTTCAGCCAATTCCGACACAGTTGAGAAAAATGATGAAATTACCCCCGGCGCGGTTTTTGTTTCCTATCAACCAGTCAAATTTTAGCCGATTTCGACACAGTCGCGAAAAATGACGAAGTTACACCCGGCGCGATTTTTGTTCCCGATCAACCAGTCAAATTTGAGCCCATTTCGACAAAGTCACGAAAAATGGCGAAAATGCCAGCTGTGCGATTTTTGTTCCCGATCAACCTTTCAAATTTTAGCCCATTCTGCTACTGTCGTGAAAAATAACGAAATTGCCCACGGCGCGATTTTTGTTTCCGATCAACCTGTCAAGTTTGAGCCCATTCTGACACAGTAGAGAAAAATGACGAAATTGCCCTCGGCGAAATTTTTATTTCAGATCAAACTGCCAAATTTCAGCCAATTCCGACACAGTCAAGAAAAATGACGAAATTGCCCCCGACGCGATTTTTGTTCCCGATCAACCTATCAAATTTTAGCTCATTCTGATACAGTCGTGAAAAATAACGAAATTGCCCCCGGCGCGATTTTTGTTTTCGATCAACCTGTCAAATTTGAGCCCGTTCTGACACATTGGAGAAAAATTACGAAATTGCCCCCGGCACGATTTTTGTTTCCGATCAACCTGTCAAATTTGAGCCAATTCCGACACAGTCGGGAAAAATGACGAAATTGCCCCCGGCGCGATTTTTCTTTCCGATCAACCAGTCAAATTTTAGCCAATTCCGACACAGTCGCGGAAAATGACGAAATTACACCCGGAGCGGTTTTTGTTCACGATCAACCAGTCAAATTTTAGCCCATTCCGACACAGTCTCGAAAAATGACGAAATTGCCAGCTGCGCGATTTTTGTTTCCGATCAACCTGTCATATTTCAGCCCATTCTGATACAGTCGAGAAAAATAATGAAATTGCCCGCGACGCGATTTTTGTTTCCGATCAACCAGTCAAATTTGAGCCCATTCCGACACAGTCGAGAAAATGACGAAACTGCCCACGGCGCGGTTTTTGTTTCCGATCAACGAGTCAAATTTTAGCCAATTCCGACACAGTCGCGAAAAATGACGAAATTGCCCCAGGCGCGATTTTTGTTTCCGATCACCCTGTCAAATTTGAGCCCATT
>NW_019230433.1:0-3150 GCF_002742605.1 Olea europaea var. sylvestris
CGTTTGGTGTGTCAAATGGTAGTGTAAAATAAGGGACGGAGGGTGCTGTGGGCATGCAATGACTTAGCTATTTTGTGTGCATGCGTGTTGATGTTGTCTAAGTCACATCAGTTGGTAATACATCACAACGAGTTATTCCATTCATCTAATAGTCATATGCCATGCTAGATGTTCATAATTGTATTAGATTACCAAAATGGGCATTCTATCGAACATGTTGTGGGCATTATGAAACCTTCATATACTTGCCAAAAATTACTATGTCACATGTTTCCCCATTCAAAAATCAATTACCAATCTCATACACATTCATTAATCAAATAAAGTCAATGCAACATGTACCAAAATGTCCACAAATTATCAATGTGGCAATGTATCAAACACCTAGCATGCATTGTGTGAAATTGGTGCCAATTGAAAGAACTTAGTGTTAGAATCATTCCAAATGTTCGCACAACACAAGGACCTCAAATTCAAAACGTACAAGAACTAATCCATTGTCCCTCGAATCCTCAAAATTGAAACTTCACTCGTGAATAAACCTAGAACACATACCTTGGAATTGTAGGTGTTGAATGG
Organism: Olea europaea var. sylvestris; assembly: GCF_002742605.1. NCBI lineage: Eukaryota > Viridiplantae > Streptophyta > Magnoliopsida > Lamiales > Oleaceae > Olea > Olea europaea. Next base: position 580 of record NW_019230433.1, read on the forward strand.
AGATGGAAAGTTGATTTCCTTTTGATGATAGTGCAAATTCAACCTCGAGATTCTTGTGTAGTGTAGGTGAGTGAAAAGCAATAATGTGTAGAAATCTTAAGTTGGGCGAGAGAGGAGTTGGGAAGAAATTGATTCGGAAATCTTAATAAAATGATTCGGGCATGGGTTTTTTATTCTATGCGGCCGCATAGTTAAAAGCTATGTGGTCGCATAGTGAAAAAAAATTTCTTATCCTTTTCGTTCGGTAGCGCATAGACACCTTTTTTTTCCAAAAGAAATAAAATAAAATAAAACAATGCTTTTTGATAAATGACCTGTCTCTCAACGTCCCTAATTTTTTCGGAGACATACTTTTAAAACATTGATATGTGAAATTTTGAAAACATAATTTGCCTCGAAATGCGTGAATTCCACACTCAACTACCCAAACAACTCAAATCAAGCCGAACTTGTGTGTGATACTTAAGGACTCGTGTGAACAGTGCTTGGACTCTTTTAACATTCCCAGATGATCGATGACCACATAACAAAATACTAAAGGAATTTGAAAGTAAACTTTCTAATCTAATGCAAAAAGCATAATAAAGTAAATAAATAGATAAAAAGGATACAGTGGGTTGCCTCCCACCCAACGCTAAGTTATAGTCGATAGCTCGACTTTTCTGCGGGTGCTTCATTCTGGCGTCTCGAGTTAAACGGTTGACTTTTGGTTAGAGAAGTCACCGCCCCAGTAGTGTTTCAACCTTTGCCCATTAACAGTGAAGGTACCCTTATTCTCATAGCTCACTTGTATAGCCCCATATGGTAGGACTTTTGTAACTGTGTAGGGACCCGACCACCGTGATCATAGTTTTCCTGGGAATAGCTTGAGTCTCGAGTTATACAGTAGTACTTGCTGCCCCACTTCGAATACTCGCCTCTGAATATGCATATCATGCCACTTCTTGGTTCGCTCATTGTAAAGTTTTGCATTTTCATAAGCCTCCATTCTATATTCATCAAACTCATTCAATTGCAGTAGACATTTTTCACCAGCGACATTCAAATCCATATTTAACTGTTTCATAGCCCAATATGCCCGGTGCTCCATTTCTAATGGCAGATGGCATGCTTTCCCAAAGACTAGGCGGTATGGAGACATGCCGATCGGGGTTTTGAATGCTATTCTGTAAGCACATAATGCATCGTTCAGCTTTTTAAACCAATCCTTTCTAGATGAATTCACAGTGACTTCTAGTATTCTTTTCAACTGCCGATTAGATACCTCAACTTACCAGCTGGTTTGTGGATGATTTGGAGTAGCAACGCGGTGTTTAACGCCATATTTATTCAGCAGCTGCTCAAACTGGCGATTACAGAAATGCTTGCCCCCATCGCTGATTATAGCCTGCGGTGTACCATATCGGGTGAAAATATATTTCTTCAAGAATCCAATTACTGTCTTTGAGTCATTTGTTGGAAATGCAATTACTTCCACCCATTTTGAGACGTAATCCACTGCCACTAAGATATACTGGTTTGAGAACGAAGGGGGGAAAGGTCCCATGAAGTCAATTCCCCAAACATCAAATATCTCCACTTCCAAAATATTGTTCAGTGGCATTTCATTTCTCCTCGAGATATTCCTAGTGCGTTGACATCGGTCACATCTCTTAACAAACTCAAATGTGTCTTTAAACAATGTAGGCCAATAGAAACCTAATTGTAGAATCTTTGCAGCTGTTTTTGAAACTCCAAAGTGTCTTGCATATGCAGATGAGTGACAGTGCTCGAGAATCTCATGTACTTCTTCTTTAGGTACGCACCTCCTCACTATCTGATCAGCTCCTCGTCTATAGAGAATCGGATCCTCCCAGAAATAGTATTTTAACCCGGCAAAGAATTTTTTTCTTTGGTGACTGGAGCAATCAGGTGGTGGAATGGAACTGGCCAAGTAATTGACAATATCTGCGTACCAAGGTGCTTCATCCACTCTCAACATCTGTTCATCCGGGAAGATCTCATTTATATCTACTAAATCTTCCGTCTCTCCAGGTTCTAGTCTGGATAGGTGATCTGCTACTACGTTTTTGGTGCCCTTCTTGTCGCGTATCTCAATGTCAAATTCTTGCAACAACAACACCCAACGAATTAATCTCGGCTTTGCATCCTTCTTTGTGAACAGATACTTCAATGCAGCATGATCAGTATAGATGATGATTTTAGACCCGACGAGGTATGACCTGAATTTGTCAAATGCAAATACCACAGCCAATAGCTCCTTTTCAGTGGTTGCATAATTTATTTGTGCATCATTTAGAGTTCTGCTTGCATAGTAGATCACAAGAAAAATCTTGTTCCTCCGCTGTCCCAATACTGCACCTATAGCGTGATCACTTGCATCACACATCAATTCAAAAGGTAATTCCCAGTCTGGTGCTGTTGTAAGCTTTTCCTTTAAAGTGTTGAAGGCTGTGAGACAATCCTCATTGAACTCAAAGGTTGCATTTTTCATTAGCAAATTGCACAAAGGTTTAGTGATCTTCGAGAAATCTTTTATAAACCTCCGGTAGAACCCAGCGTGCCCCAAAA
>NW_019230434.1:0-3149 GCF_002742605.1 Olea europaea var. sylvestris
GTTTGGGCCTTTGAATAATTAATTTCCTTATTAATTATGTCAGGTTGAAGAAGTGCTGGACAGAAAATTAACAAAGCGAAACCACACCATGGGCAATTTTGTCATTTGTCGCGACGGTGTCCCAACGGGCAGAAATTTGACACGTTGATTAGAAACGGCCCGAGAAATTGGACTCGGGGCAGAGACCCGGGATCGCGGGATTTTAGCCAAATTAATTCGTTTGGACCTCGGAATAATTAATTTCCATATTAATTATGTCAGGTTGAAGAAGTGCTGGACAGAAAACCAACAAAGAAAAACCACACCAGGGGCAATTTTGTCATTTGTCGCAACAATGTCGTAATGGGCCGAAATTTGGCAGGTTGATTGAAAACGTTTTGCGAAATTGGACTCGAGGCATAAACCCGAGATCATGGAATTTTAGCCAAATTTCTTCGTTTGGGCCTCCGAATAATTAATTTCCGTATTAATTATGTCAGGTTGAAGATTTACTGGACAAAAAATTAATAAATCAATACCGCACTAGAGGCAATTTTGTCATTTGTCACGACGGTGTCGGAATGGGCCGAAATTTGGCAGGTTGATTGGAATGAGCCCGCGAAATTGGACTCGGGGCACAGACCCAGGATCACGGGATTTTAGCCAAATTCCTTCGTTTGGGCCTCTGAATAATTAATTTCCTTATTAATTATGTCAGGTTGAAGAAGTGCTGGACAGAAAACTAACGAAGCAAAACCGCACTAGGACAATTTTGTCATTTGTAGCGACGGTGTCGGAATGGGCCGAAATTTTGCAAGTTAATTGGAAACGGCCCGCGAAATTGGACTCGGGGCACAGGCCCGGGATCACTGGATTTTAGAATAATTAATTTCCTTATTAATTTTTTCAAGTTGTAGAAATGCTGGAAAGAAAGTTAATAAAGCAAGACCGCACCATGGGCAGTTTTGTCATTTGTCGCAATGGTGTCCGTATGGGCCGAAATTTGACATGTTGATTGGAAACGGCCCAAAAAATTGGACTCGGGCCAGAGACCCGGGATCACGGGATTTTAGCCAAATTCCTTTGTTTGGGCCTCGGAATAATTAATTTCCTTAGTAATTATGTCAGGTTGAAGATTTACTGGACAGAAAATTAATAAATCAATACCGCACTAGAGGCAATTTTGTCATTTGTCACGACGGTGTCGGAATGGGCCGAAATTTGGCAGGTTGATTGGAATCAGCCCCAAAATTGGACTCGGGGCACAGACCCGGGATCACGGGATTTTAGCCAAATTCCTTCGTTTGGGCCTCGGAATAAGTAATTTCCGTGTTAATTATGTTAGGTTGAAGAAGTGCTGGACACAAAATTAACAAAGAAAAACTGCACCAGTGGCAATTTTGTCAATTGTTGCGACGGTGTCGAAATGGGACAAAATTCGGCTGGTTGATTGGAAATGGCCCGCGAACTTGGACTCGGGCACTGACCCAGGATCACGGGATTTTAGCCAAATTCCTTCTAAGGGGCCGAAATTTGGCGAGTTGACTGGAAACGACCCGCGAAATTGGACTCGTGGCACTGACCAAAATCACGGGATTTCAGCAAAATTCCTTCGTTTGAGCCTCCGAATAATTAATTTCCTTGTTAATTATATCAAGTTGAAGAAGTGATGGATAGAAAATTAACAAATCAAAACTGCACTAGGGGCAATTTTGTCATTTGTCACGACGGTGTTGGAATGGGCCGAAATTTGGCACGTTAATTGGAAACGGCCCGCGAAATTGGACTCGGGGCACAGGCCCGTGATCACGGGATTTTAGCCAAATTCCTTCGTTTGGGCCTCGAAATAATTAATTTTCGTATTAATTATGTCAGGTTGAAGAAATGCTGGACAGAAAATTAACAAAGAAAAACCGCACCAGGGGCAATTTTGTCATTTGTCGCGATGGTGTCAGAATGGGCTGAAATTTGGCAGGTTGATTTCAAACGGCCCACGAAATTGGACTCGGGACACAGACCCGGGATCACGGGATTTTTGCCAAATTCCTTAGTTTGGGCTTCCGAATAATTAATTTCCTTATTAATTATGTCAGGTTGAAGAAGTGCTGGACAGAAAATTAACAAATCAAAACCGCACCAAGGGCAATTTTGTCATTTGTCGTGACGATGTCGGGATGGGCCGAAATTTGGCGGGTTGATTGGAAATGGCCCTCGAAATTGTACTCGTGGCACAGACACAAAATCACGGGATTTCAGCAAAATTCCTTCGTTTGGGCCTCCGAATAATTAATTTCCTTAGAAGTAATGGACAGAAAATTAACAAAGCAAAACCGCACCTTGGGCAATTTTGTCATTTATCGCGACGTTGTCGGAATGGGCTGACATTTGGCAGGTTGATTGGAAATGACCAGCAAAATTGGACTCGGGGCAAAAACCCGAGATCATGATATTTTAGCCAAATTCCTTCATTTGGGCCTCCGAATAATTAATTTTCGTATTAATTATGTCAGGTTGAAGATTTACTGGATAGAAAATTAATAAATCAAAACCGCACCTGAGGCAATTTTGTCATTTGTCACGACGGCGTCGGAATGGGCCGAAATTCGGCAGGTTGATTGGAAACGGCCCACGAAATTGGACTCGGGGCCCAGACCCGGGATAACGGGATTTTAGCCAAATTCCTTCGTTTGGGCCTTCGAATAATTAATTTCCTTATTAATTATGTCAGGTTGAAGAAGTGCTGGACAGAAAATTAACAAAGCGAAACCGCACCGAGGGCAATTTTGTCATTTGTCACTACGGTGTCGGAATGGGCCGAAATTTGGCAGGTTGATTGGAAACGGTCGGCGAAATTGGACTTGGGGCATAAACCCTAGACCATGGTATTTTTGCCAAATTCCTTCGTTTGGGCCTCCAAATAATTAATTTCCGTATTAATTAAGTCAGGATGAAGATTTACTGGATAGAAAATTAATAAATCAAAACCGCACCAGAGGCAATTTTATCATTTGTCACGACGGTGTCGGAATGGGCCGAAATTTGGCAGGTTCATTGGAATCGGCCCGCAAAATTGGACTCGAGGCATAAACTCAGGATCACGGGATTTTAGCCAAATTTCTTCGTTTGGGCCTCCGAATAATTAATTTTCTTATTAATTATGTCAGGTTGAA
>NW_019230435.1:0-3149 GCF_002742605.1 Olea europaea var. sylvestris
AGGGAATTATGTTAATTCTTCAAATAAGGTTCGTCTGAACTGATGATATTAGAGTAAATTCTAGCCCATGTTTATGGGTTATGTTACATTGCAAGAAAATGGTTCATAGAGAGAGTGACATAATATGTGTTGACAAGATGTAATTGAATGAAAAAGTTTACTTTGTTTAAAACATTTTAGTGATGAAGTGACACGTTGTATTATATCACTGTAACAAGATTGTACGTTTATTTATTAATGTGGGATTGTCTGATGTGTACTTATCATGGGTAAAGAAATTTTTCACTCCCGCTCGGCGTTGCCATGCTCTTAAAGGGGATGGGTTTCCCTTCTCATCGAAGAAGGTTGCCATGCTGAGTATTGCCCTCCTCTGTTCGTGAAAGGATTTTGTCGATGGCAAAAAATAGAGTGCATAGGGCATTATTCGCGGGGCTTTAGGGCCCCACAAGTATTTTTAAAAAAAAACTATGTGGACCTGATGTATTTGTGAGGCCTGGCAGAGTGTAAACCTAGTAGGGTTCAAAAATAGATGCAAAAGGTACAATTTAATTTATTTTTGTTGGAAGAATTTTGTGAATAGTGACGCCGAAATAAGTATAATGATGGTGACAAAGCCGAGGCAAGAGTTGGACTCTTTGTCCTTAAGTCGAATTTGCCCCGCAACGGTGCCTACGAATTTCGGCAATCAACTCCCAAGATACAACGGCTACACTTGTGTTTGTAGCACTCCAAAACACAAGTACAACGAACCAAATGTAGGCTTATGTACTCCACAGATGAAATGAAAGATAATCAAAATAAATGAAATGATTTTGATTTTGGATAGAAGAGAGGATGAGAGACCTTTTTGCATATCAAACTGTAAGGAATAGGACACCCAAAGGGTCCTATTTATAGACCATGAAGGGGTGTGGACGAAATGGTTGAGGCCAAACCATACACCCTTTCCAAACAATGCACCTAAAGGGGATGGGTTTCCCTTCTCATCGAAGAAGGTTGCCATGCTGAGTGTTGCCCTCCTCTGTTCGTGAAAGGATTTTGTCGATGGCAAAAAATAGAGTGCATAGGGCATTATTCGCGGGGCTTTAGGGCCCCACAAGTATTTTTAAAAAAAAAACTATGTGGACCTGATGTATTTGTGAGGCCTGGCAGAGTGTAAACCTAGTAGGGTTCAAAAATAGATGCAAAAGGTACAATTTAATTTATTTTAGCCCTTGTTTGAGCAATATTCATTCCATAAAAATATATTTTTAAAGAGTGATTTGATATCATTTCAATCATACATTTTTTAATAAAATAATGTTATATGTAAATTAAAATTTTTTCTTTATTTTTTAACCACATATTTTTTATCAATACACTATTTCAAAATTTATTTTTCCTTAAAATAAGGCACTTAATCACACAAGAAAAAGCAGGTTTCATTTTTTAATAATAAATTTGTGGCCAGTAATGAGAAAACGTCATTACTATCAATGATCCAAAGTCAACGAGGATATAATATAATTATTCAATACATATTTTATTTTATTTAATTTTTGTCTGGCGAAGGGGCCTGTCGACCTCGTAATTTCTAATATTATATTAACTGTTAAATAATAAGATTAATTTATCTGTCAATCTTTATCTCACCCACTAATCCTCTATTGGCTCTGAATCAGACTAGCACCGGAGAGCCAACAATGTTATACCCCACACGAAAAGACCTAAAAATGTAGTCCTACGGAAATTTATGTCACTAAATTCCTAACCAAGTGACTCACCACGCAGAAATCTGATTAGCATGAAACCAATCATTTCTACTTTCTCTCTCTCTCTCTCTTTTTTTTTTTTTTTTTTTTTTTTTTTTTTTTTTTTTTTTGTCTCGTACTAATATATATATATATATTTTGTCTTAATTTTTCAACATATCTAATTACCTTGAAATCTCTTTACTCTTGTGTCTACAAAACTATTTAGCCCCCGTTTGTTTCTCTTTTTTGGAAGAATGAGAATGAAAAATATAGTCGCTACGAGTCTTACACAAGAGGTAAAAATTCAAATTTAGTGGTTTGATGTGATGGATAATGGTCATATTTTTTATTTTAATGAGAAAAGAATGAGAACCAAACAGGAATTTAATTTAGAATGGAATTATTTCTTATAAACTAAAAGTAGATTATTTTGTCTATTTTACTTATTTATTTATTGGATTAGGAAGGAGAGAAGCATTCACCGCAGAGCCAAGAAATACTTTTGAAATTCCACATCAGAAAATTTCTGTGTAAGAGATTGGTAACGTACGAAGTGTTTTGCTATTTGTATATCGAAGCTTGATAACTCGATGTACAGCCTTATCAATCCGTAGCAAAGCCCACATAGGAATTCTTGGTTCCAAATAATATCATCATGGGTCCCACAATTGTGCAAGTAGAATCAGAGCAAAGAATTATGCTCTTCTTATATGCGAATATCCTCTCTTCCTCGAAATGACAAGAATGTCCCTTTTGTCGAACTGGAGTCTGAAATCACTGGATTGTCCTCAAGTGATGATATCATCAATTATTGTTGATTAATTAGGATTATGGTTTTAAGTACGTTGAAAAGGTACAATCAGTCTAATTTCGTTTATGAATGAAAAAAATTCATTAAAATCGATACTCGAAGAGTTCAAGGTGGAAATTCCCTGTCTTATCCGTTACACAGGGTCAAGGCGGGTAATGAAAATATGGTCCCTTCCTCATTACCCAACTCATATAAAGTCTATTTCAAATATAAATGTTTTATCACTCAAAAAGGGAAAAAATTATCACTCTTTTAAAATGGAATATGAATTATTCTACAAATTGACGGAAAAAAAAGGAAAGTAATGATTTCGCCAACTAAAGACATGAAAAAAAGAAAATAAACGGGATGATGAACGGAGGGACTTGTCTTGCCCTACCTTGCCACCAACCCTGCCCCAGCCTCACTGTAATCGAGTATGGGAGCAGGAGACGGGAGACAAAACCCAGTTGCAATCGCTATTTTTGTTATCAATACTAAAAAAATGTATCATATCTCTAAAAATAAAACATTTATTTTCTTATGAGCACAAATGCATAGAAATTTAGTCTTTATTTTTCGACAACTTGTGGTCAGCAATTTTGCAGTTAAATTAATCAAATAAT
>NW_019230436.1:0-3149 GCF_002742605.1 Olea europaea var. sylvestris
ATCATCGATGACATGAGAAAGGGATTAAGTGGGATGGGCGGGCACGGGACGTAAAAAGTTTTGATTACGAAGATTAACCGTGCATATTTTATGGTGAGAAGAAGAGTTTCTTGGAGTGTCTGACCATTTTACCCTTCAAGCTTGAAACTAAAAGTGAGTCAAGTGTGCATTTAATGGTGAAATAGACGACAGATGAACTGCAGGATGTTTTGTGCACGAAACGTTAAAATAAAGGCGAAAATGCAAAAAAATAAAATGTAGGGACGTTTTCCATCACAAGTGCCAAACATATGAACGTTTTGTGCTACTAACCTAATTGAAAACTTTTAATGATTTTTTAGATAAAAAATTCAATTTTTTTTTAAAATAAATACAAATAAAAATGCTCTTATCTATATCATTGAGCTTTATTTTTATTTCCTATATTTTGAACTTAATTTATTGTTTATTAGTTATATTACTTTTGTAGCAAGAAAAAATTATTATAAGATTCACCAGCTTTAATATTAACGGATAATATATTAACATAAAATTGTTCTATTTTTACCAAATAATCAAAGAGTAATAAATTGTCATAAAACATTTTTTTAAAATTTCGAACCAAACTTGTTTTCTAGTTTTTTGTTTAAAGAAATAATTTTTCGAAATGACAAATCAAGCGCATTTTTAGGAATCGTAAAACAGACTTTCAAAATAGAAAACTGAAAAATGAAATCAAAACTGAAAATTGAAAAACAAACCAAACGAGCCCTTAAATTCCCGTTCGGTTCCAAAATTAACATGGAATCAAATGGCTCCATATACAAAATAAATGAAGTTCAATGGGTGGTTTGAGTTCTTGAAGTACCCGGCTTCAATCAAGTGATGCCAACCCCTATTTTGAAACAATAAATTTCTAAAAGCATGTCTTAGAAGTGTTTATATATAAACGATTTTGTTTATAAACAGATAGAAATGAATGATGAATAGATGTATAATTTTCGTGAATTTCACAAATCATGTAGATAAAAAGTGATTTAAATGTTTATAAACATGATCTAAACATCGGTTAAGTTCATTTAATGTATCGATAACTTCAAGTATCACGAATTTTAAAATTCCCATTATTTCTTTATCATGCTCGGAATCAGTAAAATGATTGCTACGCCACCGTTTTCTTCTTCCAACATTTCTATCGCTCTCTAATTGAACACGGCAAATTCTGGAGCGACGGCATCGTGTGCAACCTCCTTCCTTATCTGCAAGTTAGTCGATAAGTATAACAAAACTCGTACAAAAACTTCTTGAGAGATTGTAGCACTCTCCGTGCCTCGTTTACAAATATGACCATCTCCAACACAATCCCAATCACGAGAGCAAAATTCAGCTGGAATTATTCCGAAAAATTGATTGGCAACAAATATCTGCTCTTATTCTCACTTCAGTGACTGCTTCGCCAATCGCCAGGTCCAACCTGCAAACTTTGAATTAAAAAGTATTAAATTATTACTTTATGACACGTTTAGAAAAGGTCTAAATCATATCTGTCAGTTTCAACTATTTAATACTTTTATCTCAATAGCTGATTCTTCCAGTATCAAGAAATACAAAGGTGGTGAGGCCATTAATTTACACAGATTGTATCGAGACCCATAAAAGGATAAGAAAATCTCAGGTTTCTCCTCTACGCGATAGTTCATAACTCACTCTGGATTTTAATTTTAGGTTTTCAATTTATTTATTTTCGAAGAAGAAATGTGCTGATGTCAATGCCGTTTTTAATTTTTCCTCTCAATTTTTTTTTTTTTTTTTTTTGGGTAAAGGTACAGTAGACGAAACAACTGAATTTTCACGCATAAGTAGCTTGATTCTCACTTTGTAAGTGCTTCTTTTTCATTTTTTGCAATGCTTGCATGTGAATAATTTTATAAAGTTGATTTCTCGAATTTTCATTTCGTTATGCGATGAAGCTTCAACTTAATTGGGACAAAGAAGTGCCCATGATTGAAAAATTCTCTTGAATTTGGTTAGATAAGAAGTGATTTTTGTATCTGTAAATTAAATGAACCAATTGGTTTTTAAATTTCGGTGGTGCTCAAATTTTAATTTTGTTTGGGGGGATCTTAATGGGCTACCGTTTAATTGTTTGTTCGTATAAACAGAAATGAATAATTTCTTACACTCGTTGGAAATGCTATATTTGCTTGATTGTAAATGTGTTTATGACTGTAATTTGAGTATTTTTGGACACGCCACTTTGAATTGCTCTGTTGTGCCCAGAAACTTTATTTTTTTATTTTTCTTTTTGTGAAGGCGATTTTAGGCATCGAATCAAGGCCAATTTGAACTTGTTCTCTTGAAAATCTTATCCGTTGCTCTTGATCCTATTTATTTACTATACCTGAGTGATCCTAAATGGAGAATTGGCATGTTTTCATTAACAGATCATTTCATGTGTGTTTAGATTTGGCAAGTAAATGTTGAAGCAAGATTAAAGGGTTGATTGCTTACATGAGCTTTGAGATATCTTAGGTTATGATTGGGTTGTCTGTACATCTAACTTCGAGAACAATGAATATGCGAAGAAGTATTGAGCCAATCACGCTTTTTCCAAATTTGGTTATTCTTTAATTGTTTTTTATTGTTTAGCCTTTGAAGTGATTGAACAAGTCTTCAAATGAAGAAATTTTTTGTCTTCTTGTCATTCACGGATATTTCATGAATGTTTAGATTTGACAAGTAAATGTTATGCATTAAGATTTCAGGGTCGATTTATAACATAAGCTTAAAGATATCATTAGTTTATGATTGGCTGGTTGTAAGTCTGGCTTTGAAGACTCTGAGCATGGGAAGTAGTGAGCCAATCCTGCTTTTCGCAATACTAACCGTTCTTTAATTGCTGCTTGTCGTTTACCTTCTGGGGTGAATGAATGAGTCATTAAATGCTCTCATTATTTGTCGAGAAAAAATGAACATTGCTCCTTTAGTTCGTGGAGGTTGCCTATTGAACAAATAGTTAGCAGTTTCAATTGTCCCGTAAGTTAGTTCATAAGAATTACATCCTCTATGATTCTCGAAGAGTCGCACAAAAAAATATAAAAAGATCGCAGTTTATTTTAGTTTGAAACTGAGACAGTTGTTATTCCATTATTATATCCCCTAAAGCTTTG
>NW_019230437.1:0-3149 GCF_002742605.1 Olea europaea var. sylvestris
AGTCGATTTTTATCCACATATTTCGAAATATTCATAAATATTATACACTTATTAACTTTGGGTAGGATAGTGATTATCCCATTGGCTTGTTGTAGCAGATGATTCACAAGAAAGAAACAAAAGAAAACGCTCAAAAATAAGATAAAATACTCTGAAATCAACTCAATATTATTAATAATGCCCAATACGAAAATTAACCCACAAGCCGGATTGAATAGCTGCCAAATTACGAAATTATGAAAAATTACCAAAAATAACAAAATCTCAAAAATCTTACCGAAATAAAATATGGAATAAAAGAAGTAAGTTGCCAAAATTTTGGCTCAATTTGGATTCTAAATCACCTAGAAAAAAGGAAACAAAATATTACTTTAAATGGTAAAAAATAATAAAATTAACTAAATAACTAAAAACGGGTCAAATTGCCTCAATTAAGGAAATATTTGTGATTCACTTTCCATCTTTGCAGAAGCTCCTGCATCAGTCGCCCCCAGTTGGAAAGAACTCGCCCTCGAGTTCACATGACCTTCAGGTGGTAATCCCGGAGGAAGATCTTCTGGTATTTGACTAGTACACTCTGTTAGCGACTGTTGTATTTCTGCTGGTAAACATGAATCTTCGTTCACTTTAATGGACATAGAAAGTAGGTTGGCATTTTTTACTACTAGAGCACGAATGGCTTTTCTCGGTGAGGCGCTAACACAATCTTCTTCCCTTTGATACTAAGGGAATATGCATTTTCCCGTCCATCATGAATAACATTGCAATCATATTGCCAAAGTCGTCCCAACAAAACATGACACGCGTCCATTGATACCAAATCACACCAAGCATTATCAAAATATTTTTTTCCAAATGAAAAAGACACTAAGCACCGTTTTTCTACTGTTACCTCACTGCCTTTATTCAGCCAAGACAATTTGTATGGTTTGGGATGACGATCTATCTTTAGTTGCAGTTTCTCGATAGCCTCCCCAGACACTACATTCCCACAACTGTTGCTATCAATTATCAGCTTGTAGACTTTATCAGCAACTATGCAGGTTGTGTGAAAAACATTGGTCATCAACCAATCATCGTCTGAATCGCCCTTGGGAGTCAGTAAACTCTTGTGAGCGGCTAGAGTTATCTGGCCATCTCCATACAACACGTCCTTATCTCCATAATCATCGTACACATGTTCTCCAATCTCCTTGAATTCGTCTACCACGTCTTCCTCAATTAGAAGATTTTTATTCTTTTCATCATCATGTTTCCTGCAGTCAGCAGCTCTATGTCCTTGTTCACCACATCTGAAACACTTAATACTTGAGTTGGAATTGTCCCGCCGTGGCTAATAAGCAGGATAAGATTCTTGAGGGCGAACTGGCTTACTACCTTCACCTCTGACCACTGGGCTCTTACTCTGCTGTTTCTCCACTGCAAGTGCCCGCTGATATGCCTCAGAAACCGTCCACAATGAATGAAGGATGAGAACATCTTATAGGGGCTGCCTTAATCTCCCTAAATACCGTGCTACCATCTGCTCCTCCATCTCAGATAAATCATTCCGAGCCACCAGTTGATAGAATTCCTCAGTATAATTATTGACTGATGTTGCACCTTGCCTCAATGAATGGAGCTTCTGAAACAAGGTTTGGGTGTAGCCGAAAGGGAGGATGTGCCCTTTCATCTTCTTCTTCATCTTCTCCCAGTCAGTAATTTTGGATTTTCCCTGCAGCTCCCGTGAACACTTCAACTGTTCCCACTATGCAGATGCTCTACCTTTGAGTTTGATGGTGACCATTTTCACTTTGACACGATCTGGAACCTCCTTATATTCAAAAATCCACTCCACTTCATTCAACCAATCAATAAATCCTTCAGCCTGCAACGTACCAGAAAACTCGGGTAGATCCACTCTGAAACCGAGATACAGGTGACGATCCTCCCGACCACGATGTTCCCAAACTCGAGCACGATGGTGATATGGATTTTCAAAACTGGTATCGGAATCGTGACTCTCCACATCATGATTATCGAACTCCTGCTCCGCCAAACGTTAGGTTAACTCCGCAACTTGTCTCTACAAATTTTCAATCGTCACATCCTGAATATTACGATCACGGTGGGACTTCCTCAATCGGAACCTGGCCTCGACGACCACGACCACGTCCACCAACCATTATAAATGATGGAATTTATCTCCTGAGAAGATGCTAACGCTCTGATACCAACTAACGCTGGGTCGGATATTGATTATTCTATTAGCTTGTTGTAGCAGATGATTCGCAAGAAAGAAACGAAAGAAAACGTCCAAAAATCAGAGAAAATACTCTTAAATCAAGTCAATATTATTAATAATGCCCAATACAAAAATTAACTCACAAGCCGGGTTAAATAGCTACAATATTACGAAATTATGGAAAATTACCAAAAATAACAAAATCTCAAAAATCTTACCGAAATAAAATATGGAATAAAAGAAATAAGTCGCCAAAATTTTGGCTCAATTTGAATTCTAAATCACCTAGAAAAAAGGAAACAAAATATTACTTTAAATGGTAAAAAATAATAAAATTAACTAAAATATCTAATAACGGGTCAAATTGCCTCAATTAAGGAAATATTTGCGATTCACTTTCCATCTTTGGGAAACCTCCTGCAGCACTTATTTACTACTCATTTTTATATATTTGCAATTCAGCCGTTGATAAATACTTGTCAGGTGTATATGATGTAATTCCTCTTAAAGAAAGAGGTTCGGCCATTCGGTGGGCCACAAGCCCCTAGAGCCCATCCACTACATAACTGAGGTGGGCCTGATCTAAGCCGTTTTCTGTGGGGCTAACAGAAATTTGACAGAAGTAGCATTAAAATGAGGCATATCATTGTTGCAAACTCCATACATTAGCACTTATTTAGAGAAATAGTGAGTTTGTTAGATTTTTTGTGTTATTATGTTTTAATCTTATATATTGGTATTTTTCACTTAGGACTCTCTGCCCATTTTCTCGAGTTCAGTCCACCTTACAAAGCAATACGAGGGTGTTGTACTTCTAATAATTCCCTAATGCTTATATATCTGATTGAAAAACATAATAGAGATGAAATCAAGAAATAATTTTATAGTGTTTGCAAATAACTAAATTCTGCAAGCCGTTACCTTT
>NW_019230438.1:0-3149 GCF_002742605.1 Olea europaea var. sylvestris
TCGCCCATTCCTACACAATCGCGAAAAATGACGAAATTGCCCCATGCGCGGTTTTCGTTCCCGATCAACATGTCAAATTTGAGGCCATTACTACACAGTCGCGAAAAATGACGAAATTGCCCTCGGCGCGATTTTTGTTTCCGATCAACCCGTTAAATTTCAGCTCATTCCGACATCGTCGAGAAAA
Organism: Olea europaea var. sylvestris; assembly: GCF_002742605.1. Classification (NCBI taxonomy): domain Eukaryota; kingdom Viridiplantae; phylum Streptophyta; class Magnoliopsida; order Lamiales; family Oleaceae; genus Olea; species Olea europaea. Next base: position 188 of record NW_019230438.1, read on the forward strand.
ATGACGAAATTGCCCCCGGCGCAATTTTTGTTCCCGATCAACCTGTCAAATTTGAGCCCATTCCAGCACAGTCGCGAAAAATGATGAAATTGCCCCCGATGCGATTTTTGTTTCCGATCAACCTGTCAAATTTGAGCCCATTCCGACACAGTCGCTAAAATTGGCGAAACTGCCGCAGCGCGATTTTGGTTTTCGTTCAACCTGTCAAATTTTCGCCCATTCCTACACAATCGCGAAAAATGACGAAATTGCCCCATGCGCGGTTTTCGTTCCCGATCAACATGTCAAATTTGAGCCCATTACTACACAGTCGCGAAAAATGACGAAATTGCCCCTTGCGCGATTTTTGTTTCCGATCAACCCGTTAAATTTCAGCACATTCCGACATCGTCGAGAAAAATGACGAAATTGCCCCCGGCGCAGTTTTTATTCCCGATCAACCTGTCAAATTTGAGCCAATTCCGACACAGTCGAGAAAAATGACGAAATTGCCCCCGGCGCGGTTTTTGTTTCCAATCAACCAGTCAAATTTTAGCCAATTCCGACACAGTCGCTAAAAATGACGAAATTACACCTGGCGCGGTTTTTATTCCCGATCAACCTGTCAAATTTGAGCCCATTCCAACACAGTCGAGAAAAATGACAAAATTGCCCCATGCGTGATTTTTATTTCCGATCAACCAGTTAAATTTTAGCCAATTCCGACACAGTCGCGAAAAATGACTAAATTACACCCGGCGCGGTTTTTGTTCCCAATCAACCTGTCAAATTTAAACCCATTCCGACACAGTCGCGAAAAATGATGAAATTGCCCCCGTCGCGATTTTTGTTTCCGATCAACCTGTCAAATTTGAGCCCTTTCCGACACAGTCGCTAAAATTGGCGAAACTGCCGCAGCGCGATTTTGGTTTCCGTTCAACCTGTCAAATTTTCGCCCATTCCTACACAATCGCGCAAAATGACGAAATTGCCCCATGCGCGGTTTTCGTTCCCGATCAACCTGTCAAATTTGAGCCCATTACGACACTGTCACAAAAAATGACGAAATTGACCCCGTCGCGATTTTTGTTTCCGATCAACCTGTCAAATTTCAGCCCATTCCGACATCGTCCCGAAAAATGACGAAATTGCCCCAGGCGCGATTTTTGTTTCCGATCAACCTGTCAAATTTCAGCCCATTCCGACACAGTCGCTAAAATTGGCGAAACTGCCGCAGCGCGATTTTTTTTTCCGTTCAACCTTTCAAATTTTCGCCCATTCCTACACAATCGCGAAAAATGACAAAATTAACCCATGCGCGGTTTTCGTTCCCGATCAACATGTCAAATTTGAGCCCATTACTACACAGTCGCGAAAAATGACGAAATTGCCCCCGGCGCGATTTTTGTTTCCGATCAACCCGTTAAATTTCAGCTCATTCCGACATCGTCGAGAAAAATGACGAAATTGCCCCCGGCGCAATTTTTGTTCCCGATCAACCTATCAAATTTGAGCCCATTCCAGCAAGTCGAGAAAAATGACGAAATTGCCACCGGCGCTATTTTTATTTCAGATCAAACTGCCAAATTTCAGCCAATTTCGACACAGTCGAGAAAAATGACGAAACTGCCCCCGGCGCGATTTTTGTTCCCGATCAACCAGTCAAATTTGAGCCCATTCCGACACAGTCGAGAAAAATGACGAAGTTGCCGCCAGCGCGATTTTTATTTCCGATCAAACTGCCAAATTTCAGCCAATTCCGACACAGTCGAGAAGAATGACTTAATTGCCCCTGCGCGATTTTGGTTACCGATCAACCAGTTAAATTTTAGCCAATTCCGACACAGTCGCGAAAAATGACGAAATTACACCCGACGCGGTTTTTGTTCCCGATCAACCTGTCAAATTTAAGCCCATTCCGACACATTCGCGAAAAATGATGAAATTGCCCCCGGCGCGATTTTTGTTTCCGATCAACCTGTCAAATTTCAGCCCATTCCGACATTGTCGCGAAAAATGACGAAATTGCCCCAGGCGCGGATTTTTGTTTCCGATCAACGTGTCAAATTTCAGCCCATTCCGACACAGTCGCGAAAAATGACGAAATTCCCCCCGACGCGGTTTTTGTTCCCGATCAACCTGTCAAATTTAAGCCCATTCCGACACATTCGCGAAAAATGATGAAATTGCCCCCGGCGCGATTTTTGTTTCCGATCAACCTGTCAAATTTCAGCCCATTCCGACATCGTCGCGAAAAATGACGAAATTGCCCCAGGCGCGATTTTTGTTTCCGATCAACGTGTCAAATTTCAGCCCATTCCGACACAGTCGAGAGAAATGACGAAATTGCCCCCGGCGCGATTTTTATTTCGGATCAAACTGCCAAATTTCAGCCAATTCCGACACAGTCTAGAAAAATGACGAAATTGCCCCTCCGCGGTTTTTGTCTCCGATCAACCATTCAAATTTCAGCCAATTTCGACACTGTCGCGAAAAAACCCGACGCGATTTTTGTTTCCTATCAACCTGTCAAATTTTAGCCCATTCCGACACAGTCGAGGAAGATGTCAAAATCGCCCCCGACGCGATGTTTATTTCAGATCAAACTGCCAGATTTCAGCCCATTCCAGCACAGTCGAGAAAAATGACGAAATTGCCCCCGGCGCGGTTTTTGTTTCCGATCAACAAGTCAAATTTTAGCCAATTGCGACACAGTCGCGGAAAATGACGAAATTACACCCGGCGCGATTTTGGTTCCTGATCAACCTGTCAGATTTGAGCCCATTCCGACACAGTCGCAAAAAATGACGAAATTGCCCCCGGGGCAATTTTTGAATCCGATCAACCCGTTAAATTTCAGCCCATTCCGACATCGTATAGAAAAATGAAGAAATTGCCCTCGGCGCAATTTTTATTCCCGATCAACCTGTCAAATTTGAGCCCATTCCTGCACAGTCGAGAAAAATGACGAAATTGCCGACGG
>NW_019230439.1:0-3148 GCF_002742605.1 Olea europaea var. sylvestris
TTGATCGTTTTTGGTGAATTGCTAGTCTTAGTCGATTGGAATCGAGGCAAGGAAAAGTGGTTTTTGATTTCATGATAACTTCCAATTCGTTCATTTTTGGCGAATTGCTAGTCTAATTCAATTTGAATCTAACAAACGAAAAGTGGTTTTTGATTTCGTGATAACTTCGGGTTTGTCTATTTTCGACGAATTGCTTGTCTAATTCAATTAGGATCGAGCCAATGAAAAGCGGTTTTTGATTTCATAATAACTTCGGGTTTGTTCATTTTTGGCGAATTGCTAGTCCAATTCGATTGGAATCGAGCCAATGAAAAGTTGTTTTTAATTTCATGATAACTTCACGCTTGTTCATTTTTGGCGGCATGCTAGTCTAATTCGTTTGGAATCAAGCCAATGAAAAGAGGCTTTTCATTTCATGATAACTTCGGGTTTCTTCATTTTTGTCGAATTGCTATTCTTATACTTCTGGTTTGTCTAGTCCAATTCAATTGGAATGAGCCAACGAAAAGTGCTGTTTGATTTCATGATAACTTCGGATTTGATTGTTTTCGATAAATTGCTAGTCTAATTCGATTGGAATCGAGCCAACGAAAAGTTGTTTTTATATCATGATAACTTCGGGTTTGTTCATTTTTGGTGAATTGCTAGTCTAATTCGATTGGAATGGTGCTAGTGAAATGTGGTTTTTGATTTCATGAAAACTTCGAGTTTGATCATTTTCGGAAAATTGCTAGTCTATTTCGATTGGAATCGAGCCAATGAAAAGTGGTTTCTGATTTCATGATAGCTTTAGGTTTGTTCATTTTTGGTGAGTTACGAGTCTAATTCGATTGGAATCGTGCCAATGAAAACTGGTTTTTAATTTTTGATAACTTCGGGTTCGTTCATTTTTGTCGAATTGCTAGTCCAATTCGATTGGAATCGAGCAAATGAAAAGTGGTTTTTGATTTCATGATAACTTCGCGCATGTTCGTTTTGGGCGACATGCCAGTCTAATTCGTTAGGAATCGAGCCAACGAAATATGGCTTTTGATTTCATGATAACTTCGGGTTTCTTCATTTTTGTCGAATTGCTATTCTAAAACTTAGAGTTTGTCTAGTCTAATTTGATTGGAATCGAGCCAATGAAAAGCGGTGTTTGATTTAATGATGACTTCGGGATTGAACATTTTCAGCAAATTCCTAGTCTAATTGGGTTGGAATTGAGCCAATGAAAAGTTGTCTTTATTTCATGATAACTTTAGGATTGTTCGTTTTGGCAAATTGCTAGTCTTATTCGATTAGAATTGAGCCAACGAAATGTGGTTTTTGATTTCATGATAACTTTGAGTTTGTTCTTTTTGGCGAATCACTAGTCTAATTCGATTGGAATCGAGCCAATGAAAAGTGGTTTTTGATTTCATGATAGCTTCGGGTTTGCTCTTTTTAGCGAATTGCTAGTCCAATTTGATTGAAATCAAGCCAATGAAAAGTGGTTTTTGATTTCATGATAACTTCGGGTTTGATCATTTTCAACGAATTGCTAGTCTAATTCGATTGGAATCGAGCCAATGAAAAGTGGTTTTTTTTTCATGATAACTTCGGGTTTGTTCATTTTTCACGAAATACAAGTCTAATTTGATTGGAATCGAACGAATGAAAAGCGGTTTTTAATTTCATGATAACATCGGGTTTCTTCGTTTTTGGTAAATTGCTAGTCTTAGTCGATTGGAATCGAGGCAAGGAAAAGTTGTTTTTGATTTCATGATCACTTCGGGTTTGATCATTTTCGACGAAATTCTAGTCTAATTCGATTGGAATCGAGCCAATAAAAAGCAGTTTTTGATTTCATGGTAACTTCGGGTTTCTTCATTTTTGGTGAATTGCTAGTCTTAGTCGATTGGAATCGAGGCAAGGAAAAGTTGTTTTTGATTTCATGATAGCTTCGGGTTCTTTCATTTTTGGCAAATTGCTAGTCTAATTCAATTGGAATCGAGCCAGCGAAAAGTGGCCATTGATTTCATGATAACTTCGGTTTTGTTTGTTTTCGACAAATTGCTTGTCTAATCCGATCTAAATCGAGCCAATGAAAAGTGGTTTTTGATTTCATGATAACTTTGAATTTGTTCATTTTTGGCGAATTGCGAGTCCAATTCGACTGGAATCGAGCCAATGAAAAGTTGTTTTTGATTTCATTATAACTTCGCTCTTGTTCATTTTTGGTGACATGCCAGTCTGATTTGTTTGGAATCGAGCCAATGAAAAGTTGTTTTTCATTTCATGATAACTTCGGGTTTCTTCATTTTTGTCGAATTTTTATTCTAATAATTCGGGTTTGTCTAGTCCAATTCGATTATAATCGAGCCAATGAAAAGTGGTGTTCGATTTCATGATAACTTCGAGTTTGTTAGTTTTGGCGAATCACTAGTCCAAGTCGATTGGAATCGAGCCAATGAAAAGTGGTTTTAGATTTCATGATAACTTTGGGTTTGATTGTCTTCGACGAATTGCTAGTCTGATTCGATTGAAATCGAGGCAATGAAAAGTGGTTTTTATTTCATGATAACTTTGGGTTTATTCGTTTTTAGCGATATACTAGTCTAATTTGATTGGAATCGAGCCAATGAAAAGTGGTTTTTGATTTCATGATAACTTCGGGTTTGTTCGTTTTTGGTGAATTGCTAGTCTCAGTCGATTAGAATGGAGGAAAGGAAAAGTGGTTTTTGATTTCATGATAACTTCGGGTTCGTTCATTTTTGGTGAGTTGCTAGTCTAATTCAATTGGAATCGAGCCAACGAAAAGTGGCTTTTGATTTCATAATTACTTCGGGTTTGTTTGTTTTCGACGAATTGCTTGTCTAATTTGATTGGAATCGAGCCAATGAAAAGTGGCCATTGATTTCATGATAACTTCGGGTTTGTTCATTTTTGACGAGTTGCTATTCTAATTTGATTGCAATCGAGCCAATGAAAAGTGGTTTTTGTTTTCAGGATAACTTCGGGTTTGTTCGTTTTTGGTGAATTGCTAGTCTAATTCGATTGGAATCGAGGCAATGAAAAGTGGTTTTTGATTTCATGATAAATATTGGCTTGTTCATCTTTGGCGAATTGCTAGTCTAATTGGATTGGAAACGAACCAAAGTAAAGTGGTTTTTTATTTCATGATAAC
>NW_019230440.1:0-3148 GCF_002742605.1 Olea europaea var. sylvestris
ATTTCCAAAAAGTACTTATTGGCCCAAAACGGACACCGTGTGCAAAAGTTACGCTCAATTCTTCGTACGTCGACAATCCAAGCCTTTCAAATTTAAAAGTGCTCATTCTTTCGAAAAATGGCCGAAATCCCTCATACATCACGATGAAGCAGTGAGTTCAATCCAAAACGGTCGCTACATTTCCAAAAAGTACTTATGGGCACAAAACGGATACCATGTGCAAAAATGGCCGGAATCCCTCATCGGTCACGACGAAGTTTTGAGTTCAATCCGAAAGGGTCGCTACATTTCCAAAAAGTACTTATGGGCCCAAAACGGACACCGTGCGCAAAAGTTACGCTCAATTCTTCGTACGTCGACTATCCAAGCCTTCAAAACATAAAATTGCTCATTCATTCGAAAAATGGCTGAAATCCCTCATCGATCACGACCAAGTTGTGAGTTCAATCCGAAAGGGTCGCTACATTTCCAAAAAGTACTTATTGGCCCAAAACGGACACCGTGTGAAAAAGTTACGCTTAATTCTTCGTACGCCGACTATCCAAGCCTTCCAAACATACAATTGCTCATTCTTTCAAAAAATGGCTGGAATCCCTCATACGTCACGACGAAGCGGTGAGTTCAAATCAAAACGAACGCTACATTTCCAAAATGTACTTATGGGCCCAAAACGGACACCGTGTGCAAAAGCTACGCTCAATTCTTCGTACGTCGACAGTCCAAGCCTTCCTAATATAAAAGTGCTCATTCTTTTGAAAAACGACCGAAATCCCTCATCGATCATGACGAAGTTGTGAGTTCAATCCGAAAGGGTCGCTACATTTTCAAAAAGTACTTATGGGCCCAAAATGGACACCGTGTGCAAAAATTACGCTCAATTCTTCGTACGTCGACTATCCAAGCCTTCCAAATATAAAAGTGCTAATTCTTTCGAAAAATGGCCGAAATCCCTCATCGGTCACGACGAAGTGGTGAGTTCGATCCGAAAGGGTCGCTACATTTCCAAAAAGTACTTGTGGGCCCAAAACGGACACCGTGTGCAAAAGCTAAGCTCAATTCATCGTACGTCGACTATCCAAGCCTTCCAAATATAAAAGTTCTCATTCTTTCAAAAAATGGCCGAAATCCCTAATACATCACGACGAAGCAGTGAGTTCAATCCAAAATGGTCGCTACATTTCCACAAAGTAATTATGGGCCCAAAACGGACACCGTGTGCAAAAGTTACGCTCAATTCTTCGTACGCCGACTATCCATGCCTTCCAAACATAAAATTGCTCATTCTTTCAAAAAATGGCTGAAATCCCTCATACGTCACGACGAAGCGGCGAGTTCAAACCAAAACGGACGCTACATTTCCAAAATGTACTTATTGGCCCAAAATGGACACCGTGTGCAAAAGTTACACTCAATTCTTCATACGTCGACTGTCCAAGCCTTCCTAATATAAAAGTGCTCATTCTTTCGAAAAATAGCCGAAATCCCTCATCGGTCACGACGAAGTTGTGAGTTCAATCCGAAAGGGTCGCTACATTTCCAAAAAGTACTTATGGGCCCAAAACGGACACCGTGTGCAAAAGTTACGCTCAATTCTTCGTACGTCGACTATCCAAGCCTTCAAAACATAAAATTTCTCATTCATTCGAAAAATGGCTGAAATCCCTCATCAATCACGACGAAGTTGTGAGTTCAATCCGAAAGGGTCGCTACATTTCCAAAAAGTACTTATGGGCCCAAAATGGACACCGTGTGCAAAAATTACGCTCAATTCTTCGTCCGCCGACTCTCCAACCATTCTAAATATGCAAGTGCTCTTTCTTTTGAAAAATGGCAAAAATCCCTCGTACATCACGACGAAGTGGTGAGTTCAATCCGAAAGGGGCGCTACATTTCCAAAAAGCACTTGTGGGCCCAAAACGGACACCGTGTACGAAAATTACGCTCAATTCTTCGTCCGCCGACTCTCCAACCATTCTAAATATGCAAGTGCTCTTTCTTTTGAAAAATGGCAAAAATCCCTCGTACATCACGACGAAGTGGTGAGTTCAATCCGAAAGGGGCGCTACATTTCCAAAAAGCACTTGTGGGCCCAAAACGGACACCGTGTGCAAAAGCTAAGCTCAATTCATCGTACGTCGACTATCCAAGCCTTCCAAATATAATAGTTCTCATTCTTTCAAAAAATGGCTGAAATCCCTCATACGTCACGAGGAAGCGGCGAGTTCAAATCAAAACGGACGCTACATTTCCAAAATGTACTTATTGGCCCAACATGGACACAGTGTGCAAAAGTTACGCTCAATTCTTCATACGTCGACTGTCCATGCCTTCCTAATATAAAAGTGCTCATTCTTTCGAAAAATGGCCGAAATCCCTCATCGGTCGCGATGAAGTTGTGAGTTCAATCCGAAAGGGTCGCTACATTTCCAAAAAGTACTTATGGGCCCAAAACGGACACCGTGTGCAAAAGTTATGCTCAATTCTTCGTACGCCGACTATCCAAGCCTTCCAAATATAAAAGTGCTCATTCTTTCGAAAAAATGCCGAAATCCCTCATCGGTCGCGACGAAGTTGTGAGTTCAATCCGAAAGGGTCGCTACATTTCCAAAAAGTACTTATGGGCCCAAAATGGGCACCGTGTGCAAAAATTACGCTCAATTCTTCGTACGTCGACTGTCCAAGCCTTCCTAATATAAAAGTGCTCATTCTTTCGAAAAAATGCCGAAATCCCTCATCGGTCGCGACGAAGTTGTGAGTTCAATCCGAAAGGGTCGCTACATTTCCAAAAAGTACTTATGGGCCCAAAATGGGCACCGTGTGCAAAAATTACGCTCAATTCTTCGTACGTCGACTGTCCAAGCCTTCCTAATATAAAAGTGCTCATTCTTTCGAAAAATGGCTGAAATCCCTCATAGGTCACGACGAAGTTGTGAGTTTAATCCGAAAGGGTCGCTACATTTCCAAAAAGTACTTATGGGCCCAAAATGGGCACCGTGTGCAAAAATTACGCTCAATTCTTCGTACGTCGACTATCCAAGCCTTCAAAACATAAAATTGCTCATTCATTCAAAAAATGGCTGAAATCCCTCATCGATCACGACGAAGTTGTGAGTTCAATCCGAAAGGGTCGCTACATTTCCAAAAAGTA
>NW_019230441.1:0-3148 GCF_002742605.1 Olea europaea var. sylvestris
CGCGAAAAATGACGAAATTGCCCCCGGTGTGATTTTTGTTTCCGATCAACCTGTCAAATTTGAGCCCATTGCGACACAGTCGAAAAAAATGACGAAATTGCCCACGGCGAGATTTTTGTTTCCGATCAACCTGTCAAATTTTAGCCAATTCTGACACAGTCGCGAAAAATGACGAAATTGCCCTGGCGCGATTTTTGTTTCCGATCAACCTGTCAAATTTGAGGCCATTTCGACACTGTCGAGAAAAATGACGAAATTGCCACCGGCGTGATTTTTATTTCAGATCAAACTGCCAAATTTCAACCAATTTCGACACAGTCGAGAAAAATGACGAAATTGCCCAAGGCGTGATTTTTGTTTCCGATCAACCAGTTAAATTTTAGCCAATTCCGACACAGTCACGAAAAATGACGAAATTACACCAGGCGCGATTTTTGTTCTCGATCAACCTGTCAAATTTGAGCCCATTCCGACACAGGCGAGAAAAATGACGAAATAGGCGCCGGCGCGATTTTTATTTCCGATCAAACTCCCAAATCTCAGCCAATTCCGACACAGTCGAGAAAATTGATGAAATTGCCCCCGACACGATTTTTGTTTCCGATCAACCAGTTAAATTTTAGCCAATGCCGTCACAGTCACGAAAAATGACAAAATTACACCCGGCGCGATTTTTGTTCCCGATCAACCTATCAAATTTGAGCCCGTTCCGACACAGTCTAGAAAAAAGACGAAATTGCCGCCGGCGCGATTTTTATTTCCGATCAAACTCCCAAATTTCGGCCGATTCCGACACAGTCGAGAAAAATGATGGAATTGCCCCTGGCGCGATTTTTGTTTCCGATCAACAAGTTAAATTTTAGCCAATTCCGTCACAATCGCGAAAAATGACGAAATTACACCCGGTGCGATTTTTGTTCCCGATCAACCTGTCAAATTTGAGCCCATTCCGACACAGTCGCGAAAAATGATGAAATTGCCGCTGGCGCGATTTTTATTTCCGATCAAACTACAAAATTTCAGCCAATTCTGACACAGTCGAGAAAAATGACGAAATTGCCCCCGGCGCTGTTTTTCTTTCCGATCAACCAGTCAAATTTTAGCCAATTCTGACACAGTCGCGAAAAAGAACGAAATTAAACCTGGCGCGATTTTTGTTCCCGATAAACCTGTCAAATTTGAGCCCATTCAGACACAGTCGAGAAAAATGACGAAATTGCCCCTGCGCGATTTTTGTTTCCGATCAACCAGTCAAATTTTAGCAAATTCCGACGCAGTCGCGAAAAATGACGAAATTGCCCCGGCGCAGTTTTTGTTTCCGATCAACCTGTCAAATTTTGCCCCATTCCGACAAAGTCGAGAAAAACGACAAAATTGCCACCGGCGCGATTTTTATTTCAGATCAAACTGCCAAATTTCAGCCAATTCCGACCGGATCGAGAAAAATGACGAAATTGGCCCCAGCGCGATTTTTGTTTCCGGTCAACAAGTCAAATTTTAGCCAGTTCCGATACAGTCGCGAAGAATGATGATGGAATTACACCCGGCACGATTTTTGTTCCCGATCAACCTGTCAAATTTCAGCCAATTCCGACCGGATCGAGAAAAATGACGAAATTGCCCGCGGCGCGATATTTGTTTCCGATCAACCAGTTAAATTTTAGCCAATTCCGACACAGTCGCGAAAAATGACGAAATTACCCCGGCGCGATTTTTGTTTCCGATCAACCTGTCCAATTTGAGGCCATTTCGACACTGTCTAGAAAAACGACGAAATTGTCCCCGACGCGATTTTTATTTCAGATCAAACTGCCAAATTTCAGCCAATTCCGACCGGATCGAGAAAAATGACGAAATTGCCCGCGGCGCGATATTTGTTTCCGATCAACCAGTTAAATTTTAGCCAATTCCGACACAGTCGCGAAAAATGACGAAATTACCCCGGCGCGATTTTTGTTTCCGATCAACCTGTCCAATTTGAGGCCATTTCGACACTGTCTAGAAAAACGACGAAATTGTCCCCGACGCGATTTTTATTTCAGATCAAACTGCCAAATTTCAGCCAATTCCGACCGGATCGAGAAAAATGACGAAATTGCCCGCGGCGCGATATTTGTTTCCGATCAACCAGTTAAATTTTAGCCAATTCCGACACAGTCGCGAAAAATGACGAAATTACCCCGGCGCGATTTTTGTTTCCGATCAACCTGTCCAATTTGAGGCCATTTCGACACTGTCTAGAAAAACGACGAAATTGTCCCCGACGCGATTTTTATTTCAGATCAAACTGCCAAATTTCAGCCAATTCCGACCGGATCGAGAAAAATGACGAAATTGCCCCTGGTGTGATTTTTGATTCCGATCAACCTGTCAAATTTTAGCCAATTCCGACACAGTCGCGAAAAATGAAGAAATTGCCCCGGCGCGATTTTTGTTTCCGATCAACCTGTCCAATTTGAGGCCATTTCGACACTGTCTAGAAAAACGACGAAATTGTCCCCGACGCGATTTTTATTTCAGATCAAACTGCCAAATTTCAGCCAATTCCGACACAGTCGAGAAAAATGACGAAATTGTCCAAGGCGCGATATTTGTTTCCGATCAACCAGTTAAATTTTAGCCAATTCCGACACAGTCGCGAAAAATGACGAAATTACACCAGGCGTGATTTTTGTTCTCGATCAACCTGTCAAATTTGAGCCCATTCCGACACAGGCGAGAAAAATGACGAAATAGGCGCCGGCGCGATTTTTATTTCCGATCAAACTCCCAAATCTCAGCCAATTCCGACACAGTCGAGAAAATTGACGAAATTGCCCCCGACGCGATTTTTGTTTCCGATCAACCAGTTAAATTTTAGCCAATGCCGTCACAGTCGCGAAAAATGACAAAATTACACCCGGCGCGATTTTTGTTCCCGATCAACCTGTCAAATTTGAGCCCATTCCGACACAGTCGAGAAAAAAGACGAAATTGCCGCCGGCGCGATTTTTATTTCCGATCAAACTCCCAAATTTCGGCCGATTCCGACACAGTCGAGAAAAATGATGGAATTGTCCCCGGCACGATTTTTGTTTCCGATCAACAAGTTAAATTTTAGCCAATTCCGTCACAATCGCGAAAAATGACGAAATTACACCCGGTGCGA
>NW_019230442.1:0-3147 GCF_002742605.1 Olea europaea var. sylvestris
TTTGACAGGTTGATCGGAAAAAAAAATCGCGCCGGGGGCAATTTCGTCATTTTTCGCGACTGTGTCGGAATTGGCTGAAATTTGGCCGTTCGATCGGAAATAAATATCGCGCCGGCGACAATTTCGTCATTTTTCTCGACTGTGTCGGAATGGGCTCAAATTTGACAGGTTGATCGGAAACAAAAATATCGCCGGGGGCAATTTCGTCATTTTTCGCGACTGTGGCGGAATGGGCTCAAATTTGACAGGTTGATCGGAAACAAAAATATCGCCGGGGGCAATTTCGTCATTTTTCGCGACTGTGGCGGAATGGGCTCAAATTTGACAGGTTGATCGGAAACAAAAATATCGCCGGGGGCAATTTCGTCATTTTTCGCGACTGTGGCGGAATGGGCTCAAATTTGACAGGTTGATCGGAAACAAAAATATCGCCGGGGGCAATTTCGTCATTTTTCGCGACTGTGTCGGAATGGGCTCAAATTTGACGGGTTGATCGGAAACAAAAATCGCGCCGAGGGCAATTTCGTCATTTTTCGCGACTGTGTCGGAATGGGCTCAAATTTGACAGGTTGATCGTGAACGGAAATCGAGCCTGGGGCAATTTCGTCATTTTTCGCTGCTGTGTAGGAATGGGCGAAAATTTGACAGGTTGAACGGAAACCAAAATCGCGCTGCGGCAGTTTCGTCATTTTTAGCGACTGTGTCGGAATGGGCTCAAATTTGAAAGGTTGATCGGAAAAAAAAATCGCGACGGGGGCGATTTCGTCATTTTTCTCGACTGTGTCGGAATTGGCTGAAAATTGGCGGTTTGATTGGAAATAAAAATCGCGCCGACGGTAATTTCGTCTTTTTTCTCGACTGTATCGGAATGGGCTCAAATTTGACAGGTTGATCGGCAACAAAAACCTCGCAGGGGCAATTTCGTCATTTTTCTCGACTGTATCGGAATGGGCTCAAATTTGACAGGTTGATCGGCAACAAAAACCTCGCAGGGGCAATTTCGTCATTTTTCTCGACTGTATCGGAATGGGCTCAAATTTGACAGGTTGATCGGCAACAAAAACCTCGCAGGGGCAATTTCGTCATTTTTCTCGACTGTATCGGAATGGGCTCAAATTTGACAGGTTGATCGGCAACAAAAACCTCGCAGGGGCAATTTCGTCATTTTTCTCGACTGTATCGGAATGGGCTCAAATTTGACAGGTTGATCGGCAACAAAAACCTCGCAGGGGCAATTTCGTCATTTTTCTCGACTGTGTCGGAATTGGCTGAAATTTGGCAGTTTGATTGGAAATAAAAATCGCGCCGACGGTAATTTCGTCATTTTTCTCGACTGTATCGGAATGGGCTCAAATTTGACAGGTTGATCGGCAACAAAAACCTCGCAGGGGCAATTTCGTCATTTTTCTCGACTGTGCCGGAATTGGCTGAAATTTGGGAGTTTGATCGGAAATAAAAATCGTGCCGGCGTCTATTTCGTCATTTTTCTCGACTGTGTCGGAATGGGCTCAAATTTGACAGGTTGATCGGGAACAAAAATCGCGCCGGGTGTAACTTCGTTATTTTTTGAGACTGTGCCGGAATTGGATAAAATTTGACTGGTTGGTCGGAAACAAAAACCCCGCCGGGGGCAATTTCGTCATTTTTCTCGACTGTGTCGGAATTGGCTGAAATTTGCCGGTTTGATAGGAAATAAAAATCGCGCCGGTGGCAATTTCGTCATTTTTCTCGACTGTGTCGGAATGGACTCAAATTTGACAGGTTGATCGGAAACAAAAATCGCGCCGGGGGCAATTTCGTCATTTTTCGAGACGATGTCGGAATGGGCTGAAATTTACCGGGTTGATCGGAAAGAAAAATCGCGCCGGGGCAATTTCGTCATTTTTCGCGACTGTGTCGGAATGGGCTCAAATTTGATAGGTTGATCGGGAACAAAATTCGCTCCGGGTGTAATTTCGTCATTTTCCGCAACTATGTCGGAATTGGCGAAAATTTGACTTGTTGATCGGAAACAAAAATCGCGCTGGGGGCAATTTCGTCATTTTTCTCGACTGTGTCGGAATTGGCTGATATTTGGCAGTTTGATCTGAAATAAACATCGCGCCGGGGTCAATTTTGACATTTTTTTCTACTATGTCGGAATGGGCTCAAATTTGACAGGTTGATCGGAAACAAAAACCGCGCCGGGTGTAATTTCCTCATTTTTCGCGACTGTGTCGAAATTGGCTATAATTTAACTGGTTCATCGGAAACAAAAATCGCGCCGGGGGCAATTTCATCATTTTTCGCGACTGTGTCGAAATTGGCTATAATTTAACTGGTTCATCGGAAACAAAAATCGCGCCGGGGGCAATTTCATCATTTTTCGCGACTGTGTCGAAATTGGCTATAATTTAACTGGTTCATCGGAAACAAAAATCGCGCCGGGGGCAATTTCATCATTTTTCGCGACTGTGTCGAAATTGGCTATAATTTAACTGGTTCATCGGAAACAAAAATCGCGCCGGGGGCAATTTCATCATTTTTCGCGACTGTGTCGAAATTGGCTATAATTTAACTGGTTCATCGGAAACAAAAATCGCGCCGGGGGCAATTTCGTCATTTTTCGCGACTGTGTCGGAATTGGCTGAAATTTGGCAGTTCGATCGGAAATAAATATCGCGCCGGCTACAATTTCGTCATTTTTCTCGACTGTGTCGGAATGGGCTCAAATTTGACAGGTTGATCGGAAACAAAAATCGCGCCGGGGGCAATTTCATCATTTTTCGCGACTGTGTCGGAATGGGCTCAAATTTGACAGGTTGATCGGGAACCAAAATCGCGCCGGGTATAATTTCGTCATTTTCCGCAACTGTGTCGGAATTGGCTAAAATTTGACTTGTTGATCAGAAACAAAAATCGCGCCGGGGTCAATTTCGTCAATTTTCTCGACAGTGTCGGAATTGGCTAAAATTTGGCAGTTTGATCTGAAATAAACAACGCGCCAGGGGCAATTTTGACATTTTTCTCGACTGTGTCGGAATGGGCTAAAATTTGACAGGTTGATAGGAAACAAAAACCGCGCCGGGGCAATTTTGTAATTTTTCGCGACAGTGTCGGATTTGGCTAAAATTTGACTGGTTGATCGGAAACAAAAATCGCGCAGGG
>NW_019230443.1:0-3147 GCF_002742605.1 Olea europaea var. sylvestris
GCGAAAAATGACGAAATTGCCCCCGACGCGATTTTTATTTCCGATCAACCAGTCAAATTTTAACCAATTTCGACACAGTCGCGTAAAATGACGAAATTGCCCCGGCGCGATTTTTATTTCCGATCAATCTGCGAAATTTAAGCCCATTTCGGCACAGTCTCAAAAAATGACGAAATTGCCCTCGGCGCGATTTTTATCTCCGATCAACCCGCCAAATTCAGGCCCAGTCCGACACAGTAGCGTAAAATGACGAAATTGCCCCCGGCGCGATTTTTATTTCCGAACAACCAGTCAAATTTTAGCCCATTCCGACACAGTCGCGAAAAATGACGAAATTGACCACGGCGCGATTTTTATTTCCGATCGACCTGCCAAATTTAAGCCCATTCGACACAGTCGCGAAAAATGACGAAATTACCCCCGGCGCGATTTTTATTTCCGATCAACCTGCCAAATTTAAGACCATTCCGACACAGTAGCGTAAAATGACGAAATTGCCTCCGGCGCGATTTTTATTTCTTAACAACCAGTCAAATTTTAGCCCATTCCGACACAGTCGCGAAACATGACCAAATTGACCACGGCGCGATTTTTATTTCCGATCAACCTGCCAAATTTAAGCCCATTCCGACACAGTCGCGAAAAATGACGAAATTGCACCCTGCGCGATTTTTATTTCCGATCAACCTGCGAAATTTAAGCCCATTCCGACACAGTCGCGTAAAATGACGAAATTGTCCCCGGCGCGATTTTTATTTCCGATCAACCTGCCAAATTTAAGCCCATTCCGACACAGTCGCGTAAAATGACGAAATTGGCCCCTGAGCGATTTTTATTTCCGATCAACCAGTCGAATTTTAGCCCATTCCGACACAATCGCGAAAAATGATGAAATTGACCCCGGCGCGATTTTTTTTTCCGATCTACCTGTCAAATTTTAGACCATTCCGACACAGTCGCGAAAAATGACGAAATTACCCACGGCGCGATTTTCATTTCCGATCAACCTGCCAAATTTTAGCCGATTCCTACACAGTCGCGAAAAATGACGAAACTGCCCCGGCACGATTTTTGTTTCCGATCTACCTGTCAAATTTTTGCCCATTCCGACACAGTTGAGAAAAATGACGAAATTGCCCCCGGCGCGATTTTCATTTCCGATCAACCTACCAAATTTAGGCCCATTCCGACACAGTCGCGTAAAATGAGGGAATTTACCGCTGCGCGATTTTTATTTCCGATCAACCAGTCAAATTTTAGCCCATTTCGACACAGTCGCGAAAAATGACGAAATTGCCCCCGGCGCGATTTTCATTTCCGATCAACCTACCAAATTTAGGCCCATTCCGACACAGTCGCGTAAAATGAGGGAATTTACCGCTGCGCGATTTTTATTTCCGATCAACCAGTCAAATTTTAGCCCATTTCGACACAGTCGCGAAAAATGACGAAATTGCCCCCGGGGCGATTTTTATCTCCGATCAACCCGCCAAATTTTGGCCCATTCCGACACAGTCACGAAAAATGACAAAATTGACCCCGGCGCGATTTTTATTTCCGAACAACAAGTCAAATTTTAGCCCATTCCGACACAGTCGGGAAAAATGACGAATTTGGCCACGGCGCGATTTTTATTTCCGATCGACCTGCAAAATTTAAGCCCAATCCGACACAGTCGCGAAAAATGACGAAATTGCCCCCTGCGCGATTTTTATTTCCGATCAACCTGCCAAATTTAAGCCCATTCCGACACAGTCGCGTAAAATGACGAAATTGTCCCCGGCGCGATTTTCATTTCCGATCAACCTACCAAATTTAAGCTCATTCCGACACAGTCGCGTAAAATGACGAAATTGTCCCCGGCGCGATTTTCATTTCCGATCAACCTACCAAATTTAAGCTCATTCCGACACAGTCGCGTAAAATGACGAAATTGTCCCCGGCGCGATTTTCATTTCCGATCAACCTACCAAATTTAAGCCCATTCCGAGACAATTGCGTAAAATGATGAAATTTCCCCCTGCGCGAATTTTATTCCCGATCAACCAGTCAAATTTTAGCCCATTTTGACGCAGTCGAGAAAAATGACGAAATTGCACCCGGCGCGATTTTCAATTCCGATCAACCTACCAAATTTAAGCTCATTCCGACACAGTCGCGTAAAATGATGAAATTTACCCCTGCGCGATTTTTATTTTTCCGATCAACAAGTCAAATTTTAGCCCATTTCGACACAGTCGCGAAAAATGACGAAATTGCCCCCGGAGCGATTTTTATTTCCGATCAACTAGTCAAATTTTAGCCAATTTGGACACAGTCGCGAAAAATGACGAAATAGCCCCGGCGCAGTTTTTTTTCCGATCTACCTGTCAAATTTCAGACCATTCCGACACAGTCTCGAAAAATGACGAAATTACCCACGGAGCGATGTTTAATTCCGATCAACCTGCCAGATTTAAGCCCATTCCGACACAGTCACGTAAAATTACGAAATTTCCCCCGACGCGATTTTTATTTCCGATCAACCTGCCAAATTTAAGGCCATTCCGAGACAGTCGCGTAAAATGACGAAATTGCCCCCTGAGCGATTTTTATTTCCGATCAACCTGTCGAATTTTAGCCCATTCCGACACAGTCGCGAAAAATGACGAAATTGACCCCGGCGCAATTTTTATTTCCGATCAACCAGTCAAATTTTAGCACATTCCGACGCAGTCGCGAAAAATGACGAAATTGACCACGGTGCGATTTTTATTTTCGATCAACCTGCCAAATTTAAGCCCATTCCGACACAGTCACGAAAAATGACGAAATTGCCCCCGGCGCGATTTTTATTTCCGATCAACCTGCCAAATTTAAGCCCATTCCGACAAAGTCGCGTAAAATGACGAAATTGCCCCCTAAGCGATTTTTATTTCCGATCAACCTATCAAATTTTAGTCCATTCCGACACAGTCGCGAAAAATGACGAAATTGACCCCGGCGCAATTTTTATTTCCGATCAACCTGTCAAATTTCAGCACATTCCGACGCAGTCGCGAAAAATGACGAAATTGACCACGGTGCGATTTTTATTTCCGATCAACCTGCCAAATTTAAGCCCATTCCGACACAGTCACGAAAAATGACGAAATTGCCCCCGGCGCG